>NW_021604597.1:18550280-18553633 GCF_004785775.1 Grammomys surdaster | reverse complement strand
TATATATATATATATATATATATATATATATATGATAGATAGATACATAGATACATATACATAGATAGTTATATTAATAGGTATGTAAGAGACACTTTTCCTTCTTCTTTCTACCTTATAAAATGTCCATAAGCATTAAGTAACATGTAATCACCTGTAAATAATGAATCAATAATGTTAATTTAGGCCTGCTTGTTTATTTGTATACCTAGGGATCCATAGACAAGAATGTCTTATATTGATATGGTTTAATTTTGCCAAATACTCTGTACAACACTTGATATAAAGAATGCATTTAAGTGTGTAATCTTCCTGGAGAGAGACAAGATGTATTTTCCAAGGTCTCCTGGGATGGTATGAGAGAGTAAACTTTGGTTATATATGGAAGTGATTCAGATCCACATGGTCGGGACAGTTCCTCCCGCTGTGAAGGTGTCTCATTACTGGTGCTCTGAAAAGCACAAACTCCAGCTTAAGGAACATGTACACTCTCCCAGGGGTTCCTCTTTGCCTGGTAACCGGGGATAGTAGTAACAGCCCACATCATTTATACATGAATTCTTTCCCCCAGTGCCTTCTCTGTACTTTACCATTTCCTTAACTCTGGCAGATATGTCCAGAGCTTATAGGCCACCTGCCCAACTCTCCTTCCTAAAATTTTTCTGCTTTGGCTTCATTGCTGTTACTTCTCCTAAGTCACCTGAAAAATCGGAGACTCTCTGACATCTTTTCTGACTAGTGTCCAACTTCTTTCCTCTCGGTTATGTTGAATTAGTAAGTGCTGGCTTCATTTTCATTTCCAGAGAGGATGACATGCAAAGGATTTGACTGCAAGTAGTTTACTGGAAAATTATCTCAGGAAACCTTGTTAGATATAGGACCATGAAAGGCAGCCTGATTTCTGGTTGAACTAGGTTTGAAACCTGGTGACCCAGCAGGTGACGCCGCAGGGTCCCTTGCAAGGGACAGTGGGCGTTTGCCGTACTCTCAGACTCCAGGCTCCTGACAGAAGGCCGCAACCCTCCATAGAATTGTGTCCTTTAGTCATGTAGGGTAATGCCCCCTAACCCCTCCACAGGTAGAAGGCATGACCACAGATCAGGTCTCAAGTCAGATCTCCATTTAAAGGGGTACCCAAAGGCCTGAGGTACATAGCCAATTAAGGATTCCTTCCCAGACCCTCCATCCTGCAAAAGGTATTTAACCTCAGGCCCTCCCTGAGAAACTGGGGTACAGTTTATCATCTACTTCCCGCCATGACAATAAACATCTTAAACCATGGACCGTTTCATCAGGATCCACTGTGGGGAACAATGGAGAAGGTTTTTACCTACAGAGCCACTATCTAATCTCCCCCAAAAGACCTCTCTGCGTTCCCAATCATGGTGACCACCAACTCAAGCCAAGCCAAGAACTCTCATCCCTGTCTGACACAGCCAGAGCCTCTCTCCCTTTCTCCCCTTCAGCAGCGGGCCAACTCAGCCTGAACACCCTCACTTTGTTCTTGGCTCTTTCCAGGCTCCCAGCAGTGCCTGGAGGCCTGAGAACCAGCTGGTCCCTTGCCGCCTTTTGGCCCGAGGATCCCTGAGCCAACTTTGGCAGTGTTGTGCACTACACTGTGCCCTCCAACCCCAGGAGCAGGGTCCTGTGGCTTCACATAGCCCAATGCTGGTGTGGGGAAAGTGCAGTCAAATTTCCCATAACTCTGTCTCGCGGAGTGGACCTAGCCCCGTGGCGGGGTAGACTTGGGACACACCTTAACCCAACAGTTAAATAAGTAAAATATGGATACTAATCAAAGCTAGTTGCCAAGCAAATTGCCAATGCGAATAAATAGAGTCCAATCCTGTGGAAACTCTAGGAATAATGTAAAACACCCCTTCTAGGAGTGATAGAGATGAATTATGCCCATCACCTCTCATCTGGGACTTTTTATGGCTTATTCCCTGGGCATGGCAACTCTCTACAAATATACAGCCTGTCTAGTGAACAAGCAAAGGAGCAATATTCACAGAAATCTCTCAAGCAAAGTAGAGAGAAAGGTAGATATGCTAGAGATTGTGACTGTCAAGAGAATAAGTATTAAGAACAAGGCTGGGGAGATGGCTTGGTAGATAAAGCATTTGTAAATAAGTGGATATGCAAGTCCTAAGACCTGATTTCGAATCCCCAGAACCACACAAAGCCTAGTACAGTATGCACACCTGCAATGCCCATACTCCTACGGCAAGACGAGAAACAAAACCAGAATGGTAACTAATGGGCCATCTAGCTTGTGCACAGCAGCAAACCATACACACACACACACACACACACACACACAAACAACAAAAAAACCCTGTCCCAAACAATGTGGGTGGGAAGCAGGGACAGGCACAAAGTTGTCCTCTGACCTCCTCATGAGACCTGTTGTTTTTAGATACCTGAATTCACATAGAAAAGTATGTGTACACATAAACCTAGGCACACATAGCACATACACAAATACACACAGAGAGAGAGAGAGAAAAAGAGAGAGAGAGACAGAGAGACAGAGACAGAGACAGACAGAGAGACAGAGACAGACAGAGAGACAGAGACAGACACACACAGAGACAGATGAATAAAGCACCACCAGTATTTCATTCAGTACATAAATATTTTTTTGTGATTGGAGTTTGGTTAAATGTGTTTTACCATTTTACTGCCCTATGATTTCTACCATGCAAACACTCTGGAGAGGGATGGTGCTGCAAAGTGGACTGTGGTCCACTCTCCTCAAAGATCACATGTCAAAGCTCCAACCTCCCATGTGATGGTATCATGAAAGGCCTTTGTGTAGTGATTGGGTTTGCATAAAGTGCAGTTCTCAAGTTGAGACCACTGTCCTTAGAGAAAAAGGAAAGGCCATCAGAAATTGCTTGGCACCTTCTGAGGACACAGAAAAATGGGCAGCCTCCCACAAACTGGACACACAGCACTCACTAGGATCCAAACCTGCAGACTCCCTTGATCTCTGACTCCCAGCCTCCAGAGCTGTGAGAACTGATCTCTGTAGCTTGAGCCACTGCATTACAGTATCCTAGCTGTAACAGTCAATGCTCTTAGAATCCCCACTGAATCACTTCTCTGGATTAGTCAGCCCTTTGGAAAGAAAACATCAGGGACCTTTGAAATGGTTCAGTGGGCAAAAGTAATTTCTGCACAAAGCTGGCAACCTAAGTCCAACCTCCAGAACCCATACAAAGGCAGACAGAGAACTGATTCCAGAGTTGTCCTAGAGCCTCTGCATACAAACTATGGCGTAAATACCTATGCACATACACTACACACACACACACACACACACACACACACACACACACACACACACA
>NW_021604597.1:18490665-18550270 GCF_004785775.1 Grammomys surdaster | reverse complement strand
ACACACACACACACACACACACACACACACACACACACACACACACACACACAAGTTTTAAACAAAGAAAGGAATGTGGGCCTTAACTTCTTTTTACCTAAGATGTGGACCTACAAAAGCTTAGAGCCTGAACTAGTGCTTTCCTGAGAACCTTTCACATGCAGAGAAGGGGAGGGAAGGGGAATCCAGTGAATGGAAATAAGTTCTCATACCACTAACTCAAGAGAAATTCTAGGCTCATGCTTTTAAGTTCAAAAGAAAAAAAATGCAGTGAGAAACAGTGACAGGAAAATTTGGCAGGAAATATGTCTGATTGCTAAAGTCTGTTGCAGACTCATCTACTATGAGGCACAAGCTTGATATTTCGAAAGCAATGCCCAGACGCCACAGTGTCAGTTCCAAAGAGAGACCCAAAGGGTTAACTAGAATCATGTTTCAGCTGGATTGGAAAAACACAGTGGCAAGTTTCACAGTTGGGTCAGAGTGGCAGCAGGAAACTCAGCAGCAGTACTCTCCAGCTTTCCTGGATATCCACCACCTGATCGTGATCGTTGTTTTAAACATTTGAGGAGTGGGGAGAGATTTCATGTAAGACACTAGATTTATAATTATTAGGTACATGGGAAATTGTAGCACTAAGTTGAAGGGTGAAGAAATATGAATGTAATCAAAGCTTGAGTTCATGAAGCAAATCATACTCCTTCAGTGAGGAAAATAATTTGATTGTAATCCGGTGAATTTGATTACTTTGCCTGGCTTCTGGTAAACCATAGCAAGTGCAATAGCATGCTGTAAACCTGTGCTGGGGTTTTATAAGGGGCATAAAATCTCCTCTGTGACCTTTTAATGTGTGCCAGTATGCTGTGGCATAATTGAGTATAACGTGATCTCTAAAATTCTGATATCGTATGGGGGCTTTTTATGAAGTACAAGAAAAATACTCAGCAAGTACCCTTTATGCTGAAACCATTAAGAGTTTTGAGGAGATTTAAACATCTGATTCCATAAAATTTTTAGGTCAAACCATCAGTAACTGCAATGCTGCTGACAAGTCAGTGTGCAGTGGCTCTTTCACTTTTGTAGAGAGACAGGCACCTCGAGCCTATCTGCATTTTCCTGCTTTGTTTCCCTGAGTGTTGGGTTTATGACAATACAGATTTACGTATTGTCTTAGATGGCATCCTCATTCTACAGCCCTTTTGAAGGTGTTACTTTTAGTTTAATTCGTGCCAATAAAGACTGTATTTTTGTGCGTTCTGTAGTTGATCCAGACTTGATATTCAGTTTTTCTGGCTCCTCTCTCAGTTGCAGTTATATTTTTATGACATTCTAAAGATTTTCCGTGACTTACTTATGATTTAAGTCATCTTCATTGAGATTTAATTTCTATATACTGAGTGGTATCTATTTAGGTTGCACAACTTGGTAAGCCCTGCTTGAGAGCTGTATACTAGGGAATTACAAAGGCTATGGAGCCATGGTTAATTCCCATCATGCTCAGAGGTCTCCTGCAGCCATTTGCACTCTCCTGTCTGTGTCTACCACCAGGTAACCTCTGACTTGCTTTTAACATTATAGATTAGCTTGCATTTTCTAGAAATTATACACAAGAAGTCATACAGCCTACACTCATTTGTGGCTGGCCTGTTTCATTCTCCCTATGACATTTAAATGAAACAGAAAATACCATTTTAAATGTTAAGACCTAAAAATAAACATAGACAATATTAGCTGAGAGCACCTTTGGCCAATGCATGAATATCTGATCTGGCCATATCATACTAATTTGAAAGATAATCACTGTAGAGCTGAAGGGGCAAGTATCTTGTTCACAAATATCCATATTTAAAATAATTCAGCCTGTGTTCTCCCAATAAAAAGGTAACTATTGCAACTTTGGGATTTCAAATAGCCATGGGTATTCTACTTTGCAGTTGGCTCCTGGTAGAAATTAAATGACTTCAACGGAGATGTGGTTAAAGTAATGCTAGTTCTTACTGAGAGAACACCCAGCACATCAGACCATGGGGAGTGAATTCATTGTTCACTTTTATACACCTCTGTCACTTCCTCTATCTGACAAACATGCTTACTAGGTTGGTTTATGGGAGCTTCAGATGTGGATCAGTGCCAGTCACAGCAGACTATGATGTTGGTCAAAAATGCACACTCTTCTTGGAGAATTACCAGTCATCTCCAATCTCTCCCAATGATACCAGAAAAAAAATTATTTAAACTACCCTTTCACAATAATTTTGAAAATGGTTTTTAAATATAAAATGAATTAAGATTCATTTATTTGTTGTAAACTCTGAGACCTACATACATCATAAGACTCATTTTGCAGATGAAGAATCTTGGTTAGGCACCTGAGTAAGTTGTTAGATTTAAAATCACCAACAAGATCATGTTCCCCTCTCCCCACTTCTCTGTTCCCTTTCCCTCCTAGGTCCCTCCCAACCTCCCCCCTTGTGATTGCTTTCTCCCCATCCCAAGTGGGACTGAGATGTCCCCACGCCATACTTTCATCTTGTTAACCTTCTTGAGTTCTGTGGACTGTATCTTGAGTATTCTCTACTTTTTTCTTTTTGGCTAATATTCACTTATGAGTGAGTACATACCATGCATATCCTTTTGGGTCTGAGTTACCTCCTCAAGATGATATTTTCTAGTTCCATCTATTTCCCTGCAAAACTCAGGATGTCCTCATTCTTAATAGCTGAGTAGTATTCCATTGTGTAAATGAACCACATTTTCTGTATCCATTCTTTTGTCGTGGGACATCTGGATTGTTTCCAGCTTCTGGCTATCACAGAGCTGCTATGATCACAGTAGAACACATGCTCCTGTGGCATAGTGGGGCATCTTTTAGGTATATGCCCAATAGTGATATTTCTGGGTCTTCAGGTACATCTATTTCCAATTTTTTGAGGAACCTCCAGATTGATTTCCAGAGTGGTTGTACCAGTTTTCTCTCCTACCAGCAATGGAGGAGTGTTCCTGTTTCTCCACATCCTCATCAACATGTGTTGTCACCTGAGGTTTTGATCTTAGCCATTCTGATTGGTGTAAGGTGGAATCTCAGGGTCATTTTGATTTGCATTTCTCTGATCACTAAGGACTTTGCACATTTTTTTAGGTGCTTCTCAGCTATTCAAGATTCCGCTGTTTTGAATTCTCTGTTTAATTCTATACCCTATTTTTTGATTGGGTTGTTTGGGTTTTGGTGGTTAGCTTCTTGAATTCTTTATATATTTTAGATATTTACTTCACTAACCACTCTCTCAGATGTGAGGTTAGTGAAGTTTTTTTTTGCCAATCTGTAGGTTACCAATTTTTCTTATTGATAAAATCACCAACAAGAATGAAATCAGAATTCAGTCCTCAAAATCTGATGTCACAACCTTTCTGTTTACCAGGTGAAGTCCTCTGCTTCGTCTACAAATTCCTCTCTAAAGTCTAACAGCACATGGTCTGCCTTAGCCTCTGCATTTGACATCAGTGGTTTCTCTCAAATGTCTGGTGTTATCCCTGTACTCACAAACCAAATCCAGACTTTTATATCCATGAAATTAAAATCCTTTCATACACCAAAGAAAACCATGAAGTATGTAAACAGGCAGCACATAGAATATTTAAAGAACTCAAGAAATTAAACTCGGTCCTAACTGTGATATCTCCATCAAATCTCTCCCTTCAGGGCTCAGGTGACATTGGAAGAGAATGCAGAAAGTAAGAGCCAGTGGGGAAGGAAGACATCAAGGAATCAAGACCTTTTAGACACAACAAAGCTGACACACCTGTGAAGAGAATGGTTGTGGCACTAGAGTTTGGGGACTGAATTTGGATTCCATTCCTTGCTACTGTTTTGAGATCTAAGAAGCTATTCAGCATGCACAGGACTTGCATGGGTCTTAACTAGATGGGGTCCCAGAACTGAGCAGGGAAGTGGACATAAGTCTCCATCCCTTTTCCACAAGCTATCTCCAATTGATAACTACTTAGAAAGGAAAAACTAGTTTTCTACAATGGAGTCTCATAGACTATAGAAACCACATTTAAGAGTAGTTAAATGCCCAGGAGTAGATGGCTATAGATGATCAACACAAATCAAACTTTAGGCCTTCTTTTTATTTTTAACTTTACAGGTCCTTTGAGTATACAGTATATTTTATGAAACTTCTGTACGTACAGTTGTATGTATGTTTGTGTATGTGTGTCTGTCTGTCTGTGTCTGTATGCATTTCATGTGCTTTTACATTGGCTCCTTTTTCTTTTTTATTATATTCTGCTTGTTGTTATTTTTCTGTCTCCATTTTTCTAATAAGAGAAAGAAAGGATGTGACTGGGGGTGGGGCTTAGAAAGGCGGGGCAGATCTGGTAGGGCTGGGAAAGGGGGATGTGTAATCAGAACATATCACATAAAGAAATATTTCTCAATGGAAATTAAAATCATTAAAAAAATCAAAAGGAAAGAAAATAACTCAAAATTTAAAGTGAGCCATGGAAATGAAGAGAAAATTCTTTATAGAAAAAATGCAAATGAACAGGAAACACTTTTTAAAAGCATTCAACATCCTTAGGCATCAGGGAAATGCAAATTAAAGCTACTTGAAGATTCCATCTCACCCCAATCAGCATGTCCATTGTCAGAAATGCACAAACGCTGACATGATAAGGTGAAAAGGCCTCTTCTACACTGGATACGAGTATAAACTGGTATAGCCACTTTGGAAATAAATCTGAAAGTTTCTCAGTAAACTAGAAACAACTTCCATGTGACCCAGCTGTACCACGTCTGGGCATACAGCCACCAGACTTTAGATCCTACTTCAGAGGCATTTGCACATCATGTTCATTGCTGCACTGTTCACAATAGATAGGGAAGGGAATCACACATAGCTGTCCATCAGGAGATGGAAAGAAGAGAAAATGTGATGCTTCATCTATACAATGAAGCATCACTGAGCTTTAAAGGAGAATTAACATAAATCATGGAATTTACAGGCAAATGGATGGAACTAGGGGAGGGGATGTTTACACCAAGACAGGTAACTCAGGCCCAGAAAGACCATTGCCTTACACTCTGTCATTTTTGTTCTTAGCTCCATATCTTTTGTTTTGTATGCCTAACTTGGAACACAATTAGAATCCAGAAAATGAGAAAGGGGCTCTTGGTGGAAGGGACACATTAAGGCAGGAAAGGTAGTATATTTTAGGTAAAATGAAAGTAGGGATGTAGAACACTCATAGAACATACTTAGAAGTGCAAAGACTTAAGTAGGAAGGAGTGTTGGAATATGGAAAAAAATCAAGTGACTGAGGAGAGCTCACTCAAAGAAGGGTATATGAAAAACCCATATGGATCCTACTCTCTCACAACCCAATTTAAAAAGTAACAATTTCAGGGAATAATTTAATAAATGTGAAACAAAAGCAAGGGGACTATAGTGTGGGTTAACAGATTAAATGGATATGGGAGAGAAGAAAAGGAAGTGTGTAGATTAGCCAAAACTACAAAGCCTTATGAAATCCCACTACTCAGTAAGATAATTTCAAGACGTTTTAAAGGTTTGAAAAAATTACCCTGCATAGGTAAACAATGCTACTCCCAGAAGGTGTGAGATAATGAATAAAAATCACAGTACAATTCAGGAAGGCTCTGGAAGTCTTCAAGACAATACAAGCTATTGCCCTTGTACTTTGTTACCCACAATTACATGGTAAGAGCCTATTGCTGAAGACACCATGTACTTAGAGTACAAGAAATATAAATATCAGTCAGAATCAAGCTAACCAGGAGAATCCCTGCTTGCTGGCTTTCATGGTATTGAATGATTCTCTGCAAGCTGCTAGGGGAAACCAGACACCAACAACCTTACCCAGAACTGGACCCTGCACACTATAAGACTGACCTGCCAGGAGAGATACACCCAGTGGCACAATAATGCCACGGCTTTAATGTGGTAACTAACCACTTTCTGATTGCATGGTAAGTCTGCGCTACAGAAAGCAATTTTAAGCCTGGCAGTGTTATAAGCCCATAGTTGGGAAGGCCATAGGCCCTAAGATGGAGCCTACTGTTGTATTATTTGATAAACACTCTCAAAGAAAATTCTAAATGTTTACATTTACACTCATACATCTAGACTTCTCTCAGCCTTGGTCAGAGAAGCTTCTTTATTTGTTTTTCTACAAATATTTATACTACAAATATTTAACTACAAATAGTTGCTAATATTTATTTATGTATGTTTTTATTTATTTTATTTTTTAATTTTTTATTGGATATTTTATTTACATTATGTTATCCCCTTTCCCCACCCACGCAGAAACCCCCTATCCCATCCCCAATCCTCCTGCTTCTATGAGGATGTGCCCCGCACCCTCCAACTTACTTCCACCTCCCCACCCTCAAATTCCCCCAAACTGGCCATCCAGCCTTCATGGGACCAAGGACCTCCTCTCCCACCTATGCCCAACAAGCCCATCCTCCCCTACCTATACAGCTGGAGCCATGGGTCCCTCCCTATGTGCTCTCAGGCTGCTGGTTTATGCCCTGAGAGCTCTGGTTAGTTTGTATTGTTGCTCTCCTCGTGGGGCTAAAAACCTTTTCAGCTCCTTCAGTCTTCTCTCTAACTCCTCCATTGGGAACTCCTTGATCAGTTCAATGGTTAGCTGTGAGCATCTGCCTCTGTATATGTCAGGCCTCTAAGGAGACAGCTATATGAGGCTCCTGTCAGCATGCACTTCCTGGCATCCACATCAGTGTCTGCCTTTGGTGACTTATTTATAGTAGCCAGAATCTGGAAAGAACCCAGATGTCCTTCAACAGAAGAATGGATACAGAAAATGTGGTACATTTATACAATGGAGTACTACTCAGCTATTGAAAACAATGAATTCATGAAATTCTTAGGCAAATGGATGGAACTGGAAAATACCATCCTGAGTGAGGTAACCCAATCACAAAAGAACACACATGGCATGCACTCACTCATAAGTGGATATTAGCCCGAAAGCTTTCAATACCCAAGATACAATTCAAAGACTACATAAAGCTCAGGAAGAAAGAAGACTGAAGTATGAATGCTTCAGTCCTTCTTAGAAAGAGTAACAAGATACTCATGGGAGCAAATATGGAGACAAAGTGTGGGACAGAAACTAAAGGAGGGGCCGTCTGGAGATTGTCCCACCTGGGTATCCATCCTATGTGCAGTCACAGAAGCTTCTTTATGCAGTATACAATAGCCAGTGGAGAATTGCAGAAGGGTTGAGAGTCAGAGACTGGGTACTCAGACATGAATAGAAACAAGCTTCCCTGCACCAAGACCCAGAAAAGATTGCAGAACAGGAAGCAGAAAAAATGTAAGAGCCGGAGGATGGCAAGGAGTGATGTGAACTGTGGTCTTCTGCACATGACTATCGTGTTCATGAAATCACAGTAGCTGTGATAATCTGAAAAAGACCTTTAAAAGATGGAGCTAGCCAACATTTAAGCACAGATAGGATAAATGATCTTGAGACCCCCTACTCACGCTGAGAAACTATTGACAATTGGTAGCTTGGGGGTAAGGAAGAATCATTCTTATTTGATGATGTGCCCACTGATATGTTAGTGGCTGAGTAGCCCCCCTTGCATATATGGGCAACATTAACAGACTTACTGGGTTACAAAAACAAAAAGACATGAAGCTAGAAGACGGACACACTGAAGAAGATAAGGACAAAGAGCCAGAAAGGTATCAGATATGATCTCTACAGAAATAATATACAAATAGGTATATTTCAGTAGATGCATGTATGAAATTCTCAAGAACAAAGACAGCATATTACCCCCCAAAAAAGAGAACCAAGAAATGGAGGCAATGATGATTGTGCTGGTGGTTGTGGTAGTGATGGATGTGGTGGTGGTGGTGATGATGATGGTGATGGTGGTTGTGGTAGTGATGGATGTGGTGGTGGTGGTGATGATGATGGTGATGGTGGTTGTGGTAGTGATGGATGTGGTGGTGGTGGTGGTGATGATGATGATGGTGATGGTGGTGGTGATGGTGGTGGTGATGGTGGTGGTGGTGGTGGTGATGGTGATGGTGATGGTGGTGGTGGTGGTAGTTGTGGTTTTTCTGTGTGTGTGTGTGTGTGTGTGTGTGTGTGTGTGTGTGTTTATGTTAGCAGGAACCAGTAAGTAACTAGTGTCATCTGGAACCTTAAAGTTAGGGTATCTACACACACCTCTCACATAGTTTCAGCTTACAAGCTTACTTTTAGCCGGGAGTCAGATTGCACAGCAGGCATTCCCTGAAGTCCTAACACCATGGCACTTTTTTTGTGTCACTTTTTTTTATTAATCACCAGTCTCACATGCGCAGATGAAAATGTCATCTCATTAGACTTGGCAGTGGTCAAGCATTCGCTAATGAGTCTATTTTGGGCTCAATGACTGACTGAGTACAGAGAGATTCCAGAGAGTCGTGAAAATGATTAATGGCTTGGAAGGCAGGAACCTGTGAAGAAAAGATGCGAGAACTTAATAAATTTAAGCAGACTAGTTATGAGAGGCTTTAGGGTAGTGTACAAGAGATATCTGTTTCCTGTGAGACTGAAACAAGGAATCTGGGGCAACGTTTAACCGGAAAAGAGTGAGTCTCCACAGCTGCTTATGACTCGGCAGCTTTGTCCTGAGCTGCACTCAAAGGGGTCCCCAGAATTACACTTGAAACCTCATTAAGGCAGCCTGCCAAGAGTGTTTCTAATCCCACTTGTGACACTCAAATTGTACTGTTACCATCAGGTAAGATTTTTACCCAAGTCATATGTCTTTTAAAAAGATTGCTTGGAACCAGAGACAGTGTCTAACATCTGTAATCCCAGCATTTGAGGGTTAGAGGCAGGAGGATTGCTATGAGTCTAAGTTCAGCCTAAGCTAAACAGTGAGTCACAAGCCTGAGTGGCACACAAGGTGAGACCTTGTTTCAAAACACTAGACATATAGCACCCAGAGAAACTTTTAAATGTTATGCAGACAAATAAATGTTAGGTTAAGATTGATTGAACCCATACTCTGTAATTAGCAATATACATGCCTCACTAGCTGTACTTTCAAACACTACTTGATAAAGACAGGCAGTGTTTATGAAACCAATCACCAGGGCTTTCAAACTCAAGAGCAGGTGATAACTTCCACCTACATTTGCCTGTGTGTACCCATAGGTTAAATGCTTGGGAAACCTGAGTCATTCTGCTCTTTGGCTATGGGAACTTAACTTTAACGAGCATCTCTTTAGTGTGTCCCACATCACCTGGCTTTACATTAATCTGTTCATATTTGCCACAGTATTGTTTCAGGTTTAATAATTGTACAGATATACAAGAAGCCTGCTTGTCTCTGTTTATACACCTGCTGAAGGTCATCTTTGAAAACAGCTTGGTTTCTTTGGGTGTTTCTACTTTTCTTCAATATTCTGTCCACATGTTTGGAAGCCTGCATTTGTTCATGACCTTGGGGACTATCTGTGGCTGTTAGCTTGGTGTCTATACTCCTTAACTAACTAATCATTCATTAATCATGTTCACTCTGTGTTCCTTTCTGATAAACATCAGTTACCAGGAGTTCAGTCTTTTCTGAGGTTTGTAGCTTGCATTACAAAACAAAGAAATGGTAGATCGTTATCAAACGTATATACACATACATATACATGTGCATCATATATATATATATGGATAGCATTTTTAAATGTGAATAGAGTCTTTTAACCTGAATCAGTAATATCTTCACAGGGTTTGCTAGCCACACATGTGCTCTAGACACACACCATGTGAGGGGTAGTGACAGATCACCCCAGCCGTACTCGACCCTTGCCACTATGATTGAATGACATAAATAGGTCATTGAATTGTTCTCCTTATCTCTAAATGGATCTGTAAAAATAGTTGCTCTTCATTTTTCACAAAACAATTTTGAGAATGCAAAGATAAAATTAGTGTGAGGTTTTAAAGTATGTACAAATGCAAAATGTCAAAATAAGGTTATGATTATATCCAAATACATGAAATAAGCTAAAACATAAAATAATATAAACATAAATAAAATAATATAAAGCATGTGGCATGTAATTTTTCCTTGTATCTTTGCAAATACTTTAACTAACAACAATGAAAAATAAGTAAAAGTCACTTACCATCGAAGTTATATGTCTATGGGTCCAGGGTATTTGTTCCATGAGAGCAACAGTACTAACCAACCAGAGCTCCCAGAGTCTAAACCACCAGCATCAGCCTGGGAGCACATAGGGAGAGATCCATGGCTCCAGCTGTATATGTAGGGGAGGATGGACTTGTTGAGCCTAGGTAGGAGAGGAGATCCTTGGTCCCATGAAGGCTGGACACCGAGTATGGGGGGAATTCGAGAGTGAGGAAGTGGGAGTGGGGGGTAAGTGGGGGCACATCCTCATAAGCAGGAGGAGGGGAGGATGGGCGGGGCGAATAGGGTAAGGGAATAACATCTGAAATGTAAGTAAAATATCCAATAAAAAAATGTTGAAAACCGTGAAAGGTAAGAGCATGTAAGTTTAATGATATAAGAATGAGGAAAGTCAAAGATAGAAATGAAAACTGAAAGTAATAGACAAGGAACATACTTGGAATAGAAGTTGTGAACTGAATAAAAATTTCTATTTGGGTGATGAGGACACTTGTAATACCGCTCTGACTTACACAAAACTGAACACTGCAGCTTCCGCTTAGAGTAAGTTCAGGGTTTACATGGTTTTTGCTTCATTAAAAAAGCCTTGAGGTGCTTGCATGATAAGCCTCCCCATAAATTATGCTGTGTAACTTCACACAGTAGAGTCATTAATCACAAGTGTTAAAGTTTTCTTTTCTTCTTTTCTTTCACATTGAACAAAGAAGTCCTAGAAACATAAAGGAAACAGGTCAGAATGAGCAGCCTTGACTATTTATTTCACTTTAAAGAGTTGCCTCTGAGAGGAGAATGTGTCAGGTTTACCCTTCCCAACTCACCAACTGTCTTTGGTTTGGGAAAGACATTCTAAAGCAGTCTCTCTCCTTGCCAGGCTCTTCCTCCTTCTCTCCCTCTCCCCCCTCTCCGTCTCCCCTCTCCCTCTCCCCCGTCTCCCTCTCCCCCCTCACCCACCCCTCCTCTCTCCCCTCTCCCCTCTCCCTCTCCCTCTCCCTCTTCCCCTCTCCTTTCCCCTCTCCCTCTTCCCCTCTCCTTTCCCCTCTCCCTCTTCCCCTCTCCCTTCCCCTCTCCCTCTCCCACTATCCCCTTTCCCTCTCCCTCCCCCTCCCCATCTCTGTCTCTGTCTTTCTCTCTGCCTGTTACTTTCACCGTGTCTGAGCCAAAATGGGCATAACCCCACCTGACTAAGATTCAAACTTGTAAAAAAGAAAAGCCTGAAGATCTTTCTACTTCTAAAAAGCAACAACAAAGGAAAGCTTATAAAAATAAGATTCAGCAGGACCAGGTTCAATCTAAAAGCAGTACCCAGACCTTAGCAGTGTGGTCTAAGTGATTCTCGCTTTAGCATCAGGAAGGATAGATGAGTAAAAAAGGGGTTGTAGAATCTTCCTCCTCAGAAAAAGAAAGCCAATAAAGTCAGGAGTGTGTCAGGGGAGTCCCAGCGTGAAAAAAGGCCCTAGAGGCCTTTGTGTGAAGCTGTGAAAGTGAAGCCTGAGTTGGATTGGAGACCTCACCATGCTGAAGATGCCAGAGCCTAGACACATCTGCCAAGGAGAGCTGCACTCAAGGAGTGGAACCAACCCAGGAGAGAAAGTGTGTTGCTGTCAGCAAAGTCGAAAGTATTGAACCATCTAAGCCCTTTAAATACAGACACAGGGGTACAGGGTTTGGGGTTCTCCTTGCTGGGTTCCCATCTTTCTCTGGTCCAATATTTCATCACTGTGATGTCATTCCTCCTTTTGAAATGGTATTACATATTCTGTACCATTGTACATTGGAGGCATGTAGTTTCCTTTTTTTATTTTATAGGTGCTTATGATTAATGGATTACCTTAAGTCTCAGAAGAGATTTTAAACAATGTTGAGACTTGAAAAACTATGAGGGCATTTGAAGTTGGACTAAATGCATTTGAATGAAAGGTTGTTCTCCACAAATTGAGAGTAAAACCTTTTTGTTGCAGACAGTATCTACACAGCCCACTGAATGTGGAAAGGTTGAGCTGGTACCTACCCAAAGTCTTCATCCCCAAGGACTAATGTTCTGTATATTGAAATGTAAAAAAGAGAGAGGTAAATACCAAAGCAGCTACAAACACTATGAGCTATCAGGGTGACATACTTGCAAGATGTGCTAGTGCAATAGTGGCACAGCCTTGTGGAAGAAACCAACCAACATCTGAATTAAAGGTTCACGTTACGAGATGGAACTTATCCCTCGTACTTTGCAGGTGACCAAGAACCTGAGACCAGAGTGGTCAGGGACCTAAGGGAAAACCAAATAGTACTGTTGTAGTGAAATACAGAGTATCAAAGTTAGTCCTTGTGACATTCTGACTATATTATATGACTTGCTATATAATATATATTATATACTATATGACTACATTATAAATATGACTGCCTATACTCATATATCAGTGTCTTCCTTGGTTATCACAGTAGATGGAAGCAAACACAGAAATCTATATAGCAGGACAATACGCAGAGAGTGGAAAACCTTGGAACAATCAGTCCTAAATGAGCTATCTCCATTATTTTCCTCACCTCATAGCTCAGGGAACCCTATTGAAGAGATAGAAAAATTGTACGAGACATAGGGGTGAATAACACCAAGCAAACAAGGCTTTCTAAACACAGTGGGATCAATGTACATATGAGTCCAGGAGCTATTTCCAGATCTTTATTTTCTTACCATTTCCTTATGTATTAATGGTTTCTGAGTTTGTGTTTTTATGTGATTTCTGTGTTTGCCAATGTGTGTGCTTCTCTGTGTCTATATGTATTTCTTGTGTTTTCGTTTTCTTTTTGGTTCTTTGTTCTTCTATTTGGTTTGTATGTTTTTGTTTGTTTGTTTGTTTGTTTAGATGCCTATTTGTTTTCGAATGAGATAAAACAAGAAAGGATGTGGATTTTAGTGGGTAGGGAGGTGGGACAGATCTGAGAGGAGTTGGAAAGAAGAAACCATAACCAGAATATATTTTGTGGAAGAAAATTTTTACAAAGAGACTGCCCCGCATAGCCTCACAATAGAATAGTTTGAAGAAAGTTAAGAAATGCAGCCTTGTTGCCAGAGGAGTGTAACTGAGGATTGGCTAAGAGGTTTCAAAATACTCATGGCATTCCCAGTGTTTTTCTGTTTCGTGCCTGGGCATCAAGATGCAAACTCTCAGCTACTGCTCCAGCACCATGCCTGCCTGCCTCCTGCCGTGTTCCCCATGATGATGGTCATGGATTCTAACCCTCAGAAAGTGTAGTCCCCAAATAAATGCTTTCTTTCATAAGTTGTTCTGGTCTTGGTATCCTACTGGTGATATAATCTTTATTAATCTTTATTAATAATTTATGTAAGAAGGCACAGTCCATTGTGGGCAGTATCATCCCCTAGGCAGATATTCCTGAACTATATAAGAAAGCTGTCTTGATTGAGTCAGTAAGTAGGGTTTTTTTTAGGATTGATTCTTGAGTCCTTGCCCTGACTCCCCTAGATGATGACTTCATGGTGGCCTGTGAGTATTTAGATGAAATAAGCCTTTTCCTCCATAAGTTGCTTATGGACATGGTATTTAGAACAGCAACAGAAAACAAACTAGAACAAATACCTATGATATCTTAGTCTGTCAGACAGTAGCAGAGCATTAAGCATTATCTCAACATTAAAAACATTATCTTTTCACTGAGGGATAAACTCTCTGATACCGAGATGTTTCATATAGAATACCATGTGTGTTACCTTTTTGAAAACCTCTGCAGAAAAAGGGACCATGCTTTAAATACCAATTTATGAGTATATATAACAAAAAAGCATAGCAGGTGGTGGCTAGAATACACAGAAATTGAGATCCACATACATTACTGGTAGGAATTCTAAATAGTGTAAACACTACAGGAAACAGTATGCTGTTTTCTCAAAAGGTGTAAAATAAAACTGCCATGCAACACAGCAGTCTCACTCCTAGGCATTTCTGAATAAAGTAAGAAAAGAGTGCTGAGGAGATAATTACATACTCATGCTCACAGCAGCATTAGCTGCAATACCCATGAGGGGAAAGCTAACCAAGGATCCCTAGATAAAAGCATAGGTAAGCAAAATGTGGCATATGCACATTATGAAATATAATTCAGTCTTTAAAAGTGAGAATATCATGTCACATTCTGTGACATGGATTCCACTTGGCATAATGTACTCATCAGTCACAAAAAGACAGACACATGATTCTACTTTTATGTGGCATTCTGAGTAGGTTAATTCCTACAAAATGGAGACTATATTCCCCAGGGGCCAACTATGGGAAATATAGGATCATTCTCTCATTTAGACATTTGGTTTTGCTAAAAGAAAGTGCTCTGGAGATCTCTTGCCTGGCAATGTGGATACACTTAGAACTAGTGAACTATAAACTTAACTTTATACAAAGAACAACAGACAACTAAGGCATGTGGTAGGAAAAATTTTTCCTCATATATACATACATATATATATGTATGTATATGTATATATATATATGTATGTATATATTTACATATACATATATATATATGTAATGAAATTAAATGTTATTTAATGAAAGAAAGAAAGCCACAAATTTGAAAAAAAGAAAGCAGAAAAGGTAATAAGAGAGTTTGAAGAAAAAGGGAGAATGATTTAATCATATTATAATCTCAAAAAAATAATTTTTAAAACTAGTAAGATGATGCTACAGGACAAATATGTCTCCCTTCCCTATCTCCTATGTTGGAACTTTAGCATCCCCCCACAGTGTGTCATGGTACTAGGCAATACTGGGGCACCTAGAAGCAATTTGGCAGTAAAATTTCAGCCTTATGAACTGGATTAGCACCTTTAAAAATTACATGAGAAAATTTTCTTGTTCCTCCTGTTCTCCATCAACAGGATGCAATGAGAAGTAAACAGTCTGTATCCAAGACAAGGTCTCTGGCTGTATTTCTCCATGTTAGTAGTATACAAATCAGAGGAACAAATTTCTGTCATTTATAAGCCAACAAAATTCCCAGTGTTTGTAACTCTAACTGTTGAGAAAAGGTAGTAAATTTTGTTAGTATTTGCTGTTATTTTTTATAGTTTTTATTTTGTTTTATTGTTTTGTGTATCTGTGTAATGTGTACGTATATTAATGTGGTTGCATGCTTACCACATCGTATATGTGGAGGTTAGAGAATTACTTTAGAGAGTCAATCTTTTCTTTGTACCCTATACCTAGAATTGTATTCATATCATCAGATTTGTATGGAAAGTGCTTTTATCCAATAAACCACCCTACTGTTTCTACTTATGCATTTTTTTCTAATAAGAAACTAATATGTTATGGAAAATGAACCAAAAGAGGTCAAAGCTATACTCTATGTGATGGATGAGGGTATACATGTTTTAATAGTCAACGTCTTACACTTCAGGTATTAATTGCAACATTAAAAAGAGAAGGCATGTGATTTTCATAACAATTTTAGTTATTTGGTAATTTTAGTTATATGAGCCCAAATATAATTTATAATGCATTAGGTAATCCTTTAATGAAAAACTGTGCAATTTCTTGGTAATGGCTTAATTTACATATATATGCATGTAGATATGTAAGAACAATTTCTTTACTATTTTCTGTTGCATTGCATATATATGCATAAACTCATATATATGAATACATATATATTTACATATATATATACATATACATACATACATACATACATACATGTGAATAAACAAGTCTTAGTTAACTTTTGACACTTCTTGCTTGCTATAATGCTTAATAAATAAGACATTATCAAGGAAAAGATAGCCCACCTGCACTGAGATGCCAAAAATTGGAGATCTTCCATCAACCATACCTGAAGATAATCCACAAAAAAATGAGAGAATTTTGGCATAAAACTCTTTGAGAGAGAGATTTGTAGGAATGTAATAAATGGAAAGGAAGCTCAACTTTTCTTATGATGGAAAATACTAACCTTTATATTGGCTAAACAAAATACTGAACTAAGAAAATAATTTATAGATAATACCAAGGTACAGTAAGATTAAAAAACAGAGATAACTTTTTTAACACTTTAAAATTATTTTTAAATAAGAGGAATTGTTAAGGGCAAAGTTCTAAACTTGCACAATATAAAGAAAACCAGAATAACAAGCCTTTGCTATTGAAAATAAATGTTTATGTACTATATTCTGATGACAGTTCTTACTGATCTTTTGCTTGTATATAATAATTTCTCATTTTGTATTTTTATGGGTTTGGCGGGAAACTGTGTTTATATATCTGTCTGTTTCTTTTGTCTTTTATTATTTTATATGACTAGTTTTTTTCTCCACCTTTGTTGAAAATAGATTCTTTCTCATATAATATATCTTTACTAGAGTTTCCCCTCCCACTACTGCTCCCACGTCTCCCATCCAGACCCACTCCTTTTCTGTCATTAGAAAAGAACAGGCTTCTATGAAACAATAACAAAACTTAACTAAATAAAATGTAGTAACATAAACAAAAATCATTAAAGTTTGATAAAGCAAATCAACAGACGAAAAGGGGTCCAAGAGAATGCACAAGAACAAAAAACCCACTCCCTCGCATGCTCGGGAGTCTCAAATATACGCTAAACTGAGACCTATAGTATATAACAGAGAACCTGGTGGAGACCCATGCAGGCCCTGTTCGTGCTGTGTCAGGGTCTGAGTTCATATGAGCTTTAATGAGTTGATTTAGAATATCTTGTCTTGTTTTCCTGGTGTCTTCCTTTCCATCTGGCTTTTACACTCTCTCTATCTCGACCTCCTCTTCAGTGGGATTTCCTGAGGGGAGAGATTTGATTTTGATGGACATATCCAATCTCTCTCTCTATGTCTCTCTCTGTCTCTCTCTATCTGTGTCTCTCTGTGTCTCTGTGTCTCTCTGTGTGTCTCTCTCTCTGTCTCTCTCTCTGTCTCTCTCTCTGTCTCTCTCTGTCTCTCTCTGTCTCTCTCTCTCTCTCTCTCTCTCTCTCTCTCTCTCTCTCTCTCTCTCTCCCCCTGTGTGTGTGTCTGTCTGTGTTTTTCTGTGTGTCTGTGTGTCTGTGTGTCTGTATAATCTCTGTCTGCCAGTCTTTGTATTTGTTCCCATCTTCTATAGGAAGAAGCTTCTCTAATGGCTGAATAAGGCACTGTATGAGTATAGCAGAAATTATAGGATTTATTTTACCATCACTTTTTTAGGTCAGTAGTATTTGATTTTATCCCATATGTCTAGTCTCTGGTTCTTGATCACCCAAGCAGTGTCTGGTATGGATTCTATGTCATAGAACAGGCATTAAGTCAAATCAAACATCAGCTAGTTACTACAAGCTTTGTGGCACCATTGCCATAGCCTATTTTGTGGGTAGGACAAATTGAAGATAAAGGTTTAGTGTCTGAGCTGGTGTTTACATTTCTCTTTTGGTAGCCTGCAGAGCACCTACATAAACCTAAGACACTAGGACATAAGGGTTAGGGTTCCATAAATGCACCAGCTCAACCTCTCCATGTTCAATGAGTTGTGTGTTTGTTGTCTTTCACAATAGACACTTGCTCAGCCATGGTCATTGCTGCTCTATTCATCATAGCCAGAAACTGGAAACAACCTAAAAGTCTCTCAGTGGAAGAACTGACAAAGAAAATGTGGTACATTTACACAGTGAGATGTAACTCAACTGTCAAAAAGAATAATGTCATCGAATTTGCTGGAAAATGGAGGGAACTAGAAAAAAATCATCCTGAGTGAAGTAACTCACACCTAAAAAGATAAATATGGTATGCATTTACTTATATATGAATATTAGACATTAAGTAAATAATAGCCAAGAGCAATCCATAGACCCAGAGAGGATACATATACATGAAGAGACTGATGGTGGAGGTAGACACAGGGATCTCCTTGAGAGGGGTAAACAGAGTAGATTTTATGGGTGGACTGGAGGTCGGGGAGACAGGAACAAGAGTTTTAGGTGGTGAGGTGGAGGAAAGATGGAGTTGAGGGAATATGGGGCGAAACATCTAGAACTGAGGGGAATTTGAGGACTGGTATTAAAACCTAGTGCAAGGAAACACTTCTAAACTCTATGACGGTGATCATAATAAAGTATCCAAACAATGAGGGAGATGGAGTCCCAGCTGCCCATCTTTTGTCACCACCAGCTGCCAGTGCAAGAACACAGTTATAGTCAACTATTTGTCTTCTAAAGAGAAAGAGGAAGAAGACATGGGGTTAACTGGCTGGGGAGGTGGGAAGGATCCAGGAGGAAAGGAGAAACCACAATCAGAGAGGCAAAATAAGAAAAAAAGAAAAGCCAACATGATACATACATTGTCCTTTGATCTCAAACTCCAAAGTTATCTCTATTTGAATATAAACAGTATTTTGTATTATATAAAGCAGTAACATATAAATATAAGATGTTTTAGGGTATATGAAAAGAGATGAGTATCATCCCTAACAGGAACTTTTCTCAGCCAGAGCAAGACATTCATGTGATGGTGTAGCCAGAACTATTCCCAAGGGTAACCCATCTGCTGACACTCACCCTTCCTTCCCGGTCCCCTAACAGCAGCCTCAGCTGTTATTCGCACCTGAGTTCCCTTAAGTGATCCCGCTAATTTTTGATAACTTCATTTTCTAGGCTAGATTCTGCTTTCCTTGCCACAGAGTAAAAGAGAAGGAATACAAGGACAAGAGGCTGACCTGTAGATGATGTTTCTATATTGTGTCTCAACACTAATGTTAGATAAAGTATCACAGTAATATTAGAGAATACATAAAAATTAACAGTTCTCTTCACTCAAGCTATAGACACAATTACCCACAGCACTCAATTCTATGCTAAATTCCAGCAGGATACAAATGAAATCTCATTATTCTCTTTTCTCAGTATGTTTCAGATGAAGGTGGTTGTATCATGTGTCTATGAGGCTTTCACCTCAAATTCCATGACACAATGTTTAGATAGTAAGCCAGGTGTAGTACATACTTAAGACCAACATTCAACCAGGGATGATCAGGAGACCAAGGTCAGACTCAGTAACAGCAAAGTCTAGGCTAGATAAAACTCCATTTCACAAAAGTAGCAAGAAGACTGACTGAGAAATGTTTGCTTATTAATGTGATGGTTATTATTGATTGCCAGCTTGACAGCACCTAGTATCGCCCATGAGACACGGCTCTGGGACACCTGTGAGAAGTCTAGATGAGGTTAACCTCTTTGTATCACTAAGTGGCTTTAAATTAGGTCCATCGAAGTGGGCCTTACATGTGGGCAGCACCACTCTGCGGCTTTGGTCCCAGACGTCATAAAAACAGAAAGTGCAGAACCCAAGCATTTGTTGTTCCCCGTATCTTAAAGGATGTTGCAGTGTAACCAGCTGCCACCTCAAGTTCCAGCCCCCTTTGGGTTCCCCCATGACCTTCTCTCCCAACAACAGAAAAAGAAATTAAGACTTTATGTGTGTATTTTCAATCTTTTCTATTTCTATGTATTTCAAGTACCCCACAGGAAATCATTTGGGACCACAAATGTGACTTGCGTCCACAAAATCTGAAGTGAATGTGTAAGGGCACCTCAAATTTCCTTGGTCACATATCTCTGACATAGCTGATAACTGTGAGGACTGGGCACACACAGCACACACCAATCTCACAACCCTCTGTGCCATCCCACAGCTTACTGGAATGTCCTCAGAATGTCTCTTTTCCTACTTAGCAAGTCGTGATGAGGATGGTTCTGTGTCAAGTGGAACAATTAAGGTGACCAACTCAGAAGACAATGGCCTCCTGGGCACCCTGCTTCTGTCACTTATGCTTTCATGTTGACATAACTTTGCCTCCTTAAATTTTTAATAAGCCCTTGATTTCTCCTGGGTACCATGGGAAAATATGGAAATTGTATGTTTCTTTTACATATGAAATGATGTAAATATGTCCAACACGCTTAAGAATTCAGCAAACAATAGTTGATACTTTTTATCAAAAATCAAAAAGTAACTGTTTTCATAACTGTACCATCGAGGCCAAGATCTAAAATGCTTTTTGAGTCATGAAAGACTGAGACAAATACTTTGAAATTAGCATTAAATGTTTTATAAATGCTTTCTCATTATTTTTTCCCTTTAAATTTGCAATCCTGATAAATCATGTCAGTTAAATTTTAGTAAATTAAAATATGTGACAAATTGCTATAAATAAACATTTATCCAACTATATGAGAAAACAGATAGGTTATAAATATCTTCCTGTGATAATGCATAAATAATGATTAATATACTTTATTAAAAAATCACAAAAGGTTAATTGCTGTAATCATCTTTTTTCAAATGTAATTTTCCAAATTTACATTATCATAAATTAACAGCAGAAAAACAGTTTGTCAATGCTGAAAGGAGTTTGTTTAGGTGGAAAGAGTTTCACAGAGAGATAGAGAAATTACAAAATTTTAGAAGTGAAAAGAGCCAGAAGAATCTGAGTCTCTTACAATTGATATGGTAAAAACATCCATCTAACCAAAAAATGTTTTACTAACATTTTTAGTAAAAATAATTATAACAAAATATCAAGAGTTTGGGGTTGGGTCTTTGTTGTTTGTTTGTTTGTTTGTTTGTTTTATAACATGTAACTAACAAATTGCAGCTGATACTGAAAAGGTTTTCATGAGCTGAATTGTGACCTTAAAATCCACATGTTGAAGTTTTAAGACCTAGCACCTCAGAATATAAATGCATGTGGGGACATAACCTTTAACCAGGAAATTAAGTTAAAGCAACTTCCTCGGCGTTGGCTCCAATCCACGATGACATTCGAAGAAAAGGTATTAAAATAGAGACACTCACAGATAGCCAGAGAGACACAGGGAGAATATGGCTATTTACAAGCCAAAAAGAGAAGCCTCTGAAATAACCAATCCTGATAATGTCTTGATCTTGGTCTTCTGGGTTCCAAAATGATGAAAAATGAATGTCTAATGATGTTAACCTATCCAGTTTGTAGTTCTTTGTTATGTCAGTCCTAGCTAACAATATGAAGGTTAAACATTCACAGCCTTAAAGAACATTATGTTAAACCTGAGGATTTTTAAGATAATAGCTTTATCAAAGGTTAGGTTAAATGTAACAAAGAAATAAGGCCCTCAACTTTATGTAGAGCAGCTAACTGCGTGTATGTGTGAAATGAAAAGACTTACATGATTAATCTATGTGGAAGTAGCCAGGTAAAGATAAAAAAATAATCTATTAAAGTTGAAAGCATACATGACCTAGAACTTTATGAGACAATACTCTAAACAAAAGTGTGGGGGGGAGGGTTATAAATATATGTATATATACATATACATGTACATATATGCATGTGCATACACATATGCATACACTTATACATATACATATATGGAGCTTCTAAAGAGTAATAATTCAATATAGAATATCTCATAAAACAACATTTTAATGTTAATGTACACTAACTAAACATTAGTTATATTAAAAGATTAGGGAAAATTATTCAAATTAGTATAAATTATATAATAGATACATAGATCTGTATATATGTATGCATATATGTACATAAACACAAAGTATATATATATATATATACATATATATATATATATATATATATATACACTCTCTCTCTCTCTAGATATTAAATTTATTTATTTGAACCTCAAACATATTATATACCTGAACTCTTACACATACTTAAATTGTGTCCACAGTTGCTTTGGCTAAGTTTTATTATTTAATTTTCATCCATTTTTTCTAATAGACATCACAGTTCATGTTACAAGGAGCATTTATGACAAGTCAGAATTTACTATCACAAGCCATGATAATAGTTCTACTGACTTACCTGTGCTCTTTGCACTTTTGGAAAAGCTAGCAATAAAAGAAATGTTTGGCAGATAAAGCAAATGATAGAAGACTGCTTGTTTTACAAGAACAACCATGGATTCAACCTTCAAAGTCCCAGAACCTGGGCATGTTGCCTGTGTATAATCTCAACTCCCAGGAGATTATAAAGGCATGTGCTGAATAGTTCTATGTCAACTTCTCCCAAGCTAAAGTTATCTGAGAAAAGCGAACCTCGATTAATAAAATGTTTCTGTAACATGGGGCTGTAGGCAAGCCTACAGGGAAAAATTTTAATTAGTGATTAATGGTGAAGGGCCCAGCCCATTGTGAGTAGTCCTGGGTTCTGAATGAAAGCCAGGTGAACAATCTAGGGAAGCAAGCCAGTAAACAGCACCCCTCCATGGCCTCTGCATCAGCTCCTGCCTCCCAGGTTCCTGCCCTGCTTAAGTTCCTACTCTCATATGGAACTGTGAGTGAAATAAACCCTTTCCTCCTCAGGTTGCTTTTGTTCATGGTGTTTCATCACAGCAATAGTAACCCTAACACAGACAAAAAGACAAGTCAGAAAGAACAAGCATTAAAGGACAAGGACATCCTTGGCCACATGGCAAATTCAAGGACAGCCTGAGTTGTAGAGACCTTGTCTCGAAATACATATACATATATGTATATGTATACATGTGTGTGTATACATATATATACATATACATATACATCATATACATATACATATATATAGTTCCTGAGATATTCTTTCTCTAAAGTGGTGGGAGAATCAATGGACAATCTTCCTCTGGCTGCTCATTTTCATTATGTGCATAGTTTTGGATGGCCTACCTTGGATTCCTGTTTATCTCAAGATGGATATTATGTTTTAACTAGCTGCACCTCTGCAGTGCTAATCTTAGCAATCAGTCACCACTATGCACACACTAGAAGAAACCCTGAAATCAGACATGGACATTGAGTGAACACAGTGAATGGAAAAAAGTCTGCTCATAATTTGACTCCTCTCCAGAGTCTGTGTATCTCCCTCTCACCTAAAATTTCTTTCTATCTAAATGGAACGTCACCTGCTAAAATAGAGGCAGCAGGCTTAAGGAAAAAAGAATTGTAAGTAGATGATAATTTAATTGGCAAATATTATTCAAACACCACTGAATGCGCTACTAGCCTCAATGGGTCTCTTTCTATTTGAACCCAGCTTCCCTAATCATCTTCAGCATTTTCTATCTCTAGAATATATTAACAGCTGGAAAATACTTTCACTACCCCACACACAGAGTATGGTCATATTTTTTAGCTTTTTTATACTTTAATTTTGTAACATCATACAGAGATAGTAAAATTCCACATACATATGTCACACATAAATGCATGTATAACCATATATACAGAAATGCCTTATAGTTTTCATTCCAATATTTTAGCCATGTTCCCTATGCCTGGATTTCTCATAGCTATGTCTAATCTTCTCTTATAGTAAGAGGCTGGTTGTTTGTTTGTTTGTTTGTTTACTGTCTTTACATTTCAATGTTATCTCCTTTCCCAGTTCCAGCCCCCCTGAAATTCCCTATCCCATCCACCCTCCCCTGCTTCTATGAGGGTGTTCCCACAACCACCCACCCACCTCCACCTCCCTACCCTAAAATTCCCCTTCACAGGACCAAGGCCCTCCCCTCCCATTGATGCTCATCAAGGCCATCCTCTGCTACATATACAGCTGGAGCCATGGGCCTCTCCATCTGTACTTCTTGGTTGGTGGTTTAGTCCCTGGGAGCTCTGGGGGATCTGATTGGTTGATATTATTGTCTTTCCTATGGGGTTGCAAACCCCTTCAGCTCCTTCAGTCCTTTCTCTAATTCCTCGATTGTGGACCCCATTGGGAACACCATTCTCAGTCCAAAGGTTGACTGCGAACATCTGCCTCTGTATTTGTCAGGCTCTTGAAGAGCCTCTGAGGGGATAACTATATCAGGCTCATGTCAGCATGCACTTCTTGGCATCCACAATACTGCCTGGGTTTGGTGACTGTATGGATTCCCAGGTGGGTCACTCTTTGGATGGCCTTTCCTTCAGTCTCTGTTCTGCATTTATCTCCGTATTTGCTACCAGGAGTATTTTGTTCTCCTTTCTAAGAAGGAGCTAAATACCTACACTTTGTCTTCCTTCTTCTTGAGTTTCATTTGGTCTGTGAATTGTATCTTGGGTATTACGAGCTTTTGGATTAATAGCTACTTATCAATGAGTGCATACCATGTGTGTTCTTTTGTGATTGGGTTACCTCACTCAGGATGATATTTTCTAGTTCCATCCATTTGCCTAAGAATTTCATGAATTCATCATTTTTAATAGCTGAGTAGTACTCCATTGTATAAATGTACCACATTTTCTGTATCCATCTCTCTGTTGAAGGACATCTGGGTTTCTTCCAGCTTCTGGCTATTATAAATAAGGCTGCTATGAACATAGAGGAGCATATGTCCTTGTTATACGTTGGAGCATCTTCTGGGTACATGCCCAGGAGAGATATAGCTGGGTCCTCAGGTAATACTATGTCCAATTATTTGAGGAACTGACAGACTGATTTCCAGAGTGAATGTACCAGCTTGCAATCCCAACAACAATGGAGGAGTGTTCCTCTTTCTCCACATTCTAGACAGCATCTGCTATCACCTGAGTTTTTGATCTTGGCCATTCTGAATTGTGTGAGGTAGAATCTCAGAGTTGTTTTGATTTGCATTTCCCTGATGACTAAGGATGTTGAACATTTCTTTAGGTGCTTCTCTGCCATTTTATATTCCTCAGTTGAGAATTATTTGTTTAACTCTGTTCCCCATTTTTAATAGGTTATTTGCTTATCTGGAGTCTAACTTCTTGAGTTATTTGTATATATTGGATATTAGTCTTCTATCGGTTGTAGGATTGGTAAAGATCTTTTCCCAATCTGTTTTGTCCTATTGACAGTGTCCTTTGCCTTACAGAAGCTTTGCAATTTTATGAGGTCCCATTTATTGATTCTTGATCTCAGAGCATAAGCCATTGGTGTTCTGTTCAGGAACTTTTCCCCTGTGCCCATATGTTTGAGGTTCTTCCCCATTTTCTCTTCTATTAGTTTCTGTGTATCTGGATTTATGTGAAGGTTCCTGATCCACTTGGACTTGAGCTTTGTACAAGGATATAAGTATGGTTCAATTTTCATTCTTCTACATGCTGACCTCCAGTTGAACCAGCACCATTTGTTGAAAATGCTGTCTTTTCAGGGAAGTAGGCTCAGATATTTTGATCATCCTGATAAGCCCTTAGAAACAGTGATCACAAGAGTGTTCACAGAACTTTGTTTATTGCCTTGCTTGTTCTTTGACTGTGTATGTTTATTGTCTTGCTTATTCCTTGACTATTTGTATCTATTGTATTGCTAGTTCCTCAACCTAGAACTGACCTTAATACTTGCATGTAATTAAAATGGTATAAAAGCAAAAAGGAGGAGGGGGTGGCATAGGGGATTTTTAGGGAGGGGAAATGGGGAAAAAGGGTGGCATCTGAAGTGTAAATAAATAAAATATCAAAAAAAAGAAAGAAATCCCCCCCAAAAAATTAAAGAAAATGCTGTCTTTTTTCCACTGGATGGTTTGGCTCCTTTGTCAAAGATCAAGTGATCATAGGTGTGTGGGTTCATTTCTGAGTCTTCAGTTCTATTCTGTTGACCTTGCTGCCTGTCTCTGTACCAATACCATGCAGTTTTTATCACTGAACATTCTCTTCTCTCCACAACTTCTGTGTTTACCTTGACATATTTTACTCATGCATATGAGAACACTCCTGGTCTATTCTATAACTGATGCTTTCATTTCAACAACCATTTCCTCAGGCACATCACAGGCTGAGCTGTTCCTCCCCTGTTTTGGACATTTTCATCTACTGCCTGGTGCTTTCTATATGCTTAAACACACATAGCTGTAGCAGAAACAGATGAGCTTCTCGTCAGACTCATTCTCTTTTATTTTAATTTGAGAATTACAAACATTCTGCATTTTCTAGGCTTCTTAGCAGTATTTTGACCATGTGATTAAGGTGATTCCTGTCAAAAGTGAGTGAAAAAAATGTGTGACATCTTGGCCTACCACATTAAACACTTCCCATGTGCATACTTTCCTCCTTCATTCTCCAACGTGGGTCAAACAATCACATTCATCTTGAAGGGAAAACCTGAAGATAGTGGAGTCACTAGAGGTATTCATCTTATGAATAAAAGAACTTCCTGCCTAATACCTGCTTCAGAGTCTTACACATGTGTTCTGCTGTGTGTGCAATTTATCCACAGATATTTTGCGATTTTTGTGTTTAGCTATTGACATTACTCTAATACAAAAATTGGTATCAGAAGTGGTGTTAGTTAGTGATCCAGCAGTCAAAAGCAAAACAATTGACTCTGGAGGTGGAAAAGATGTAGGCCTATGCTACACAATTGAAAACAATAAAAGATCACATGCCTGACAGTTTTGGGGGAAGGGCTGCAAAAAGTTAGAATGGGAGTTACTTTTACATTCTTCCTTCTGCAAAGTATGACAATAAGGAGACTAGCCAAATAAAGAATCAGGTGGTCTGAAAAAAACTGAAAGGAACTGTGTAATCCAGTGAGGGAAGTCCTTAAAGAATTAGAAAACCAGAAAATCAGTTCTAAATAAATCAAATTGAAAACATTTCCTTCCCATGTAACCCTATAGATGTTCCAAATTTACTAAAATTAGTCCCATCAAATTGACAAGAGAGGCAAGATGAATTGAATTTCCTCCACAAACACCACAAGGAATATACATTGACCAAATAAATATGAGTTTGTTAAATTGGTGGCATTCCAAAGGCCTCTTGGAGAGCTTTAAGGCCTGAGTGAATGATTCTAAGACAAATAGTATGTAGCAAGTTCCTAGTTTAGATCAAGCAAATATGGACGGACACAGTGAAATACAAGCATTGAAGCAGCTTTGATGAGCAAGATATTATACTTAGTGGGCAAGGAAACTACCAAGTCCACACTCCTGAAAAGTATTCCTGTACAACTAAAGAAACAGTTCTAAACGTGTGGATCACGAGCCCTGTGGAAGTCATATATCAAATATCCTGCATATCTGATATTTACAGTACAATTCATAACAGTAGCAAAATTATAGTAATTAAGTAACAATTAAATAATTTCATGGTTGGGGACCACCACACTAATTACTGATATAATTTTCACTGTATTCAAATAATGCAGTAAGGTAAGAAAGCAGGATTTTGAAATTCTGACCCAACTTCTTTGATAATGCATTTATCTTAGGAACTTAGTGGGTATCTTACCTTTTTGATTCTTACATCCTTCAAACATGGTTTGTTTTTCTTTACTTCCTTGTTCTTGAAAATAGAAAAAGTAGGCTTTTCCAGGCATTACTGAGATCAAACCTGCTTTTCTGTTCCTTGTTAAACAGTGTTGAGACCACAGAAAGATTAGTTAGCTGTCTGTTCAAGGACAATCTTATTCCTGGAAGGTAATGCTGTGAAAAATTAATACAGCCACTTGTCATCAAGTTTTTCATCAAGGTCATTACTCTTCTGTGTCCAGCAAACCACGGCTTTGAAAATCTCTAAATACGTTTCACTTAGCTAACGCCTATCATGAGTTTTAGACATGCCATGGTCATTGTTTCTTTATCCTCAATATTGATCAGAGATTTTCCAGTCAGGAAACTAAGGTGTAATGGTCTAGAAAAAAAGCCTTGATTTTTGTCTTCAGCTGAAGAGAGCATGAACTCACTTCCCACTTCTGCTGTGACCATGATGTTAATAAACATGGAAGAATTTCTTATCCAATGGAGCCAATGACTTTGGAGACTATAGGACAAGGGAATTTCTTCCACAAACTAGAATCAAAATCTAATAAATGAGCTTCTTTTACAGGCCAGAGAGTCTTCAGCATACCTACTGCTAGAAGTCATCAGGGGCTGTGGACCAGAAGCAACTCTCTCTCTCATTAGTCCACTTTGATCACAGAAGTTTTTTAGATAACTAGTCAAACATTGTGTGTAGCAAGTGTGTGACAACTTTATTATATTTTTGGAGGAAGATACCTGTCATGATTTTCTTTTTAGTTTTCTTTAGTTCTTCTTAAATAGTGTAGATTATCAGAGAGCATGAGCATCCCATTCTGCAAAGGAGGATGCTCTGCTCCTGAGAGATGGGGAACATGGAGTTAGACACTGTTTCTGGATGTGTCCGTAGGAGAAGTGTAAAACTCAACTCCTAGTCCTCTGTCTAAAAAAAAATATACACCTTGGTTTTTCTACTACAATTGCAATTCATATAAAATTCACATGATTAGTCCATCTCCACTCATTAAGATATCTGTGTATCTTTTTATACTTCCTAAACAGGGAATTTTCTTGTAGGCATTGGTTGGCTATGATATTTCTGCTACTATATACTTGGAAATATCACCAGAACCCCTAGGTTAAGAGTTCCATTGGTATGATAGTCCCTACTTCAAATTTTAGTCATAAGCCTAAGAACTGGCCTACACTTCTGACCCGCTGATTATGAATCATGGATACCAGGACCCAGTTATAGAGTTTAATTGTTTCTCTAGAGGAGCTCACATAATTCAGGGATGCTTTATTTTTCTATTTATTAAAAAAGAAAAACAAAAAACATTATACACTACCCTTAGAGGGGTTGCAGGTATAGTTGCTGTGTCATGTGTGTGTCATTGGTGGCAGAGAGGAAAGAGACCATGTCTATGTTCAGTGTTCTGACATGCAAGCATCTGAATGGTTAGTAGCTTAACACTCCCTGAAAAAAAGTGAGTCAGAGATCACCACCAGTCCAGCACCATGCATGCCTGGGGCAGGAAGACCATGCCTGAGATGACCCCTGGCCAATGCCATAATGCAAGGACTGGGCATACACTGCAGAGACCATCCCTGAGATGACCTTAGACACTCAGAGACCCTGGACACCACTAAGAGGAGCAAGTAGTGCAGGAAAGGAGAAAGAGAAACAGAAGGATGCAGACACAACGAAGAGATGTAGACCTGGAGACTTGAGGATAATGAAGAACAGTCTGATGTAATGCCACCTCAGACTATGGTAGGTCTTGGCCTATGCTGTAACCAGGAGCCACATCTGAGTCTATGGCCATGTGGCAGCAGGGGTCTACTACCACCAAAGGCCAGGCAGACATCCCTGGTCTAAGCTGCCATACAGGGACATGATGATGTCTGAGGACTGTGCACAATTGGCCTAACTCCTCATGTGGGCATTGTAGAAAAGCTGGCTCTGTGACCATGAGAGGAGAGCTGACCCCAGACCTAGTCAGCTGCAGTACTCAGGAGACTGGCCCTGTATATTACAGGAGTTACAGGTAAGTCATCCCTCGGGATAGGAATGTAGGAAATATGGCCCTGCCACTCCTCTCCCCTCTGATGGCTTGGACAAGGGAGAGATACCCTCCTCCATCCTGCCCACTCCTCCCTCAATATCTGTGGTAGGTCGGAGAGCTGGCCCTGGAGTCATAAGAGCAAGAGAACTGTCCCTGCCCATCGTAAACTGCAGAACTTTGGAAAGCAAGCCCTGTATTTCAACTGGGCAGCTCAGTAGAGCTGACTCTGGTGGCAGTGATGTTGGAGAGCTAGCCCTGAGGGTATGACCCTCAGAGAGCTGGCACCCATCATGTTTCTGCCACGTGGTGGTGACATGAGTGAGAGAGATATGATTCCCACAACCCCTTGCCACATACAGTAGGTAGAAGAGTTGCCCCTGAAGTCATTAGAGCAAAAAAGTGGGTCCTGCCCCTCACCTACTGCAGCACTTGGGAGAGGGGGACCAGTACCTCGTCTGGGGAGCACAGCAGAGCTAGCCCTGGATATGAGGTTTGTGGGTGATTTGGCCCTGAGGATGGGAATGTGGAAGAGTCGACCCTGCTTCTTGTCTGGTGTGCAGTGCCATCAGGGAGGGAGAGATCCCCTCCCTCCCTTTTACCCACACCACTTTCAGCAGGCAAGAGAATAGACCCCTATGGGGTTATGAGAGCAAGAGGGCTGGCCCTGCTCCTAACCTGCTGCAGCACACAGAAGAACAGGCTCTCCACCTCACCTGGGCAGCACAGTTGAGCTGACTCTGATAGCTGAGTTGAGCTGGTCCTGTAGGTGAGAGTATGGAAGAACTAGCCCTACTCCTTGTCTTTTACAGAGCAGAATAGGCAAAGGAAAGATGACTTACACCACCCTCATGCCTTGCAACCTATGGCAGGTAGGAGAGGTGGTCCTGTGGACATGAGAGCAGGAGAGCTGTCTCTGCCTCTCACCCGCCTTAGCACTCAGGAGAACGGGCCCTGTTCCTCACCTGGGCTGCAGAATAGAACTGGTCCTGGACGTGAGGTGTGCCAGGAAGCCAGCCCCAAGGGTGTGAGCAAGGAGAGTTGGTGCTGCCTCTTCTCTGCTGTGCAGTGGTGTGGATGAAGGAAAGACATCCTCCTCTCCTCCCTTGTACTTCACCATCTATGGCAGATAGAAGAACCAGGAGTCAAGAGAGTGGAAGAACTGACAATGTCTGTCACTGGCTGCAACACTTGGGAGTGTGAGCACTGTACCTAGCCTGGGCAGCAGGTTAGAACTTACCTTCATTTTGGGGGTTGATGGTGAGCTGTCCCTGAGGGCAGAGAATGGGACAGCCTGGTGTCTGACCAGCTTAGATACTTCTCGGGCCCAGATCCCAAGCTTTGAATTGTCCCACCCCAATATCTACACCATAGATGAATCTATGGGGTTCATAAAGGGGCTGGTCCTACAGATCCAAAACTATAGGATCTCCATGACACAAGGCAACAGCAGGATGTCCGAGAGGAGTCCCAGTGGATTCCAGTACTGGCAGAGTGGCAGAAGCCAGAGGCCACATACAAGACCAATGCATCATGGCAATGAACATTTGTTGGCAAAAAGTGTGGACAAAGGGGTATACTGTGGGACACACTTTGACACACTACAGCTTCCACAATGAGATTTTTTCCCTCCTGTTGGAGGTTAGGTTGGAAAAGAGGAGGGCAGGTATGATGGGAGGGCAGGATGAGTGGGATTGGATGTGTGATGTGAAATTCACGAAGAGACAAAAAAATACATATTTTAAGACACTAGACAAGTAGTCAGATGAAAACATACATAGTGTGCAAGGAAGAGGTCTCAGAAGACGAACCGCCTGCCACACATGGAGACCTGAGTGTGTATTTATAACTTAAACATAAAAATTAGCACGGTTGTATACACCTGTAATTTCCAAAGCTACATGGTGGTATAGAACTGTAATTTCAGTGATGGGAACAAGGACCTAAGAGTGAAGACAGGCTGATCCCAGGGCCTCACTGATCAGCCAGTTTATCTGAGTCAGAAAATTCCAGGTTCAATAGACCTTGTGTCACAAAAGAAGTAGAAGAGCAAGTTTATACACCTAGTTTACACACACACACACACACACACTCATTCACACAATTGAGATGCATGTATAGTAGTTCTAAGCTTCCATGTTCTCTTTGAGCAAACTTCCTGAAAAGAATCTCTATGTGTTCAGTATTCTGGAAGCTCCCTAGAATCTGTCCTTCTGGGGGTTTATGGCTTCGTTGTATCAGCTTGACTGATTCAACAATGCTTATCACCTCAACTTTCAACCTTTCTAGTATCCCTGGAGATCAAGAGATGTGGGACTGAAAATCCCAACATCCTAATCACATTATTGGTTCTCCTGGCAACAAGATCCTATAAGAGTATCCAAGAGTGTGCCAAGACCAACCTCATTAGAACAAAAGATGTTTCTGTCATCAAAGAAATTTCAGTGGATTTGGATGCTCTGTGTTGCAAGCTTCTGTCACCCAAGAAATTATAAAACTCTTTCCTATGCCAGAGATCAGAGTTGAAGACCAAACTTACAGCAAAGGAACTTCCCAGCACCAAGCTACAAGGATGTAAAAAGCTTTGACTCAGGAAATCAAGCCTAGATGAGAAATAAAGTTCTTATTTTATCATACTATATAATGTAATATTAAGACATAAGGTCCTATCCCTTTATTGAGTAATATTGAAATTAAAGAAAAATTAATTTTTAAAATGATGTTGAGCTGAAGAGATGGTTCAGTGGTTAACAGCATGCTCTGCTTTTGTAGAGGACTCAAATATGTTTCCCAGAACCCAGGTCAAACAGCTCACAGTCACCTATGACTCCAGCTACAGGGGACAGCACTCCCTCCTCTAACCTCTGAAGATATATACTCATGTACACATATATTCAAATCCCAGTACACATACTAATAATGAGAACTTTGTTTTTTTTAAAAAAAAAACTGATAGGTACTTTTTCTAGAACATATTAGTCTCTAGAAGATTATTATGAAATAACTATTTATAGGTATTCACACAGAGATAAAAACCAAAATAGCAGAGCATGCTAAAGATTGGCCAGCATATACCACACACATTTCTTTACTCCTGAGCTCATGGCTGGATCAATCCTCTCAGCCTCAGTGAAGCAAGCTGTGGAAGGTTTTCTCCAAAAGAGGGCAGACAAAACTGATGTGTGACTGTGCCACTGTACACTTCCTCTGGAAGATCCTCCACACTCTTCCGTAGCTCAAATTAGAAAAACCACAATAATTCTGGAAAGCATTTGCAGACAGAGATGGAATCGTAAGATGTGAGAAGTGTTGGTCCCAGCCAGCATCAATACTTGGAGAGTCAGAAATTCAAGCAGCATGGTTTGTAAGCTATGAATAAGTGTTGCTTCTGTTACACTATGGAGAATTTAGAAAATGTTTGTTACAGCAGCTACCCCTGTCCAAATTAACTTCTGCCTGTGGTACTTTTAGATTCATGGACATCTAGATTGGTAAACTTGGCGTCTGTGCTGAGTGTTCTGAATAACGAGATGCAATGGCACAATTGCTTCACTTCCACCCTTTTCAAGTAGGCTTCTGGAGCCTAATGGATACCAGCTGTATTTTAGCTTTCTCTGTGTATTCTATTCAGTAAAGAACAATGTGACCATTCGATAATATCTGTTAAAATCTATTTAATTTTCCAAGGTTCAACTGCAAACACATGTGTATTTCTAGCTGGCAGATGCTTTTCATACTTCTTTCCAGTAATGGTAATGCTTCACTGGAGTCTACTTTGGGAAAAAGTAGAAATTCTAATATATTGTAATCAAGAAAATTCTACCAAGAAAACAAGGCTGCTCCAATTACATGTCAGAATGGAGTGTCAGAATCCACAGAACAGTTGAGAAAAATCTCAGTCCTAAAAATTCTACAAATAGGGGCAGATTCAGAAAAGAACATTCTGCCGGGCAGCGGTGGTACACACCTTTAATTCCAGCACTTGGGAGGCAGAGGCAGGAGGATTTCTGAGTCCAAGGCCAGCTTGGTCTACAGAGTGAGTTCCAGGACAGCCAGAGATATACAGCGAAACCCTGTCTCGGAAAAAAAAAAAAGAAGAAGAATGCAAACAGAAAAGAACATTCTACCCCCAACACACACACACACACACACACACACACACACACACACACACACACTACACGTGAAGGCACTAGGGATTTCCATATTTGTGACCACAGAAAATTCCATATACAAGATGAGTCAAAAATTAGCTAAGAGTACTTCAGATGGTCTTGATCCTATACTATATTTGCCATTACTTCATAAGCAATGAGTTTGTTGGAAAATGTGACATAGTTAAAAGTACCAAGGAGAATACAATTTTCCACTGGTTCTAGACCAGTTCCACTGATAAGAAAATCCAGCAAAACTTGGTAAGTGAGCCATTTCTAAAAAACATGATCCTTTCTGAGCTACACACAATGCTTTCCTATTTTATCAGTATATGAGCATCCAAAGATGCAAGAAAGCCAGCTGTCTCCACAACACCATCGAAGCCCACTTTTGCCTTGTCTATCAGACAGAGATCTGTGCTGCCAGCCTACTGTCAGCAGTGGGGGAGAGAAAGCCAAGAAGTATCAGTGATTTCTCTGTGCCTTTAACTTTACCACATTAGCCAAGAATAATTAGCAATGGTCTGAAAGGAATTGGATTTTTTTTTCCAAAAAAAAAGCAACAATTCACACTTCAGCATTTATGCAAATTTGAGTAATTTAAATGTATGAGATGATTAAGAAAGAATCTTCTCTTTAATTCCCCAAGAGTGTGCGTGTCCTTTTCTCTTTATGCAAATTCCTAGGATAGTCTGTTCTTTGATTCTTTTCTTAGATCACCACAGTGTTTAAATATAAAACACTGTAAATATATACGATGGAGTTAGAACCTTGCTTGTGGCTTCATATGAAACTATGTAAACCTCTAACAAGAGCAGTATTTAAACTAATTTTGAATTGTCATGCTCAAGTAAAGAAGAGTAGTACAAAAAAATTATAAACGCAAATGTCTGTGGAAAGTCTTCAGAACAATTTGTCAGGTCTAATAAATGTAGTGCCTACATATAAACTCTTAAGTGCCTTAAAGCTTTGTGCCCTTGCATCAATTAACATTTAATTTGACTTTTTAACAACCTCACTTATCACTGGTTTTTTCATGCCTGTGAAGCTAACAAATGTTAGCTTTTCAAAGCTGACAGTTTATGATTACTTATAACCAACACAATCTCAGGGTAATGCAGTAAGAGATTAATGGACCACAGGGATGACACAGCCACAGGGCTTGCTATAAAAAGAGGGATGAACTACCATGATAGTAAATGACTCCCTTGAATAAATGTATTTGAAAGCTAGCTAAACTGATGTCAAGAGGAAAAACTTCATCTTCATTATATTAATAGTACTTTTAATTGTACCTCAGAAGTAATGTTAGGCTTTTGTTTATAAAATAATAAATAAATAAGACTTTTTAAAAAATAAAATACTCTGTCTTCTGATACTGGAAGTAGAATGAAAAGAAAATATGTCAAGGAAGAGACTGAAAGAAGCAAGAATTTTATTCTCTTATTTCTTCACTCATATGTGGTTTTCTCTCTCTTTTTTTCTCTCATTGTCTCTCTCTCTCTCTCTCTCTCTCTCTCTCTCTCTCTCTCTGTGTGTGTGTGTGTGTGTGTGTGTGTGTGTGTGTCCAGGTAGGAAGGAGAGAAGAGGACATCAGATCTCCAGGAACTAGAATTGTGGGCCTTCTGATGTAGGTACTGGGAATCATATTTTGCTACGCCCTCAGACAGCAAGTGTTCTAACCACTGAACAATCTTTCATAAGCCCCCATGAATTTTAGACTTAAGTTATTAAAACTTATGTCACTATTTTAGGATATAAAATACTTAATATTTAGACACACACAGACAGACACATCTATTCTTGGTATTAAGAAACACGTAAGAATTAACTCCACTGTACTGCAAAAAAAAAAAAATGCAGTAGCAAGTTAAAGGCTAAAGAGAGTTATCCTGTTGTCTTTTCATCCATGGATCCTCTAATCATAGTTCTCTTTCAAAACTGATTGAAGTAAATTTCCAAAAAAATATCATATACCAGTTAGATGAGGAGGAATATACAACCCTGATTCTAATTCCTTTCCAATTAGATCTTTAGCCTTGGCCAATCATCCTCCATCCTCCTCAGAACTGTCTTTCCAAATCAAGTGGAACGAGAAGCAAGCTCTCAAATGTAGAAGCATAGTATAGCCCTGGCACAGCCCCAGGTCTCCTTTCCAGTTATGTTTAACAAGATCTCTGTGCCAGGGCTGACCGCAGGTGTGTGACAGACGATGATTTTGCCTATGTGAATGATTCCTCCAAAGACTCAATCCTATGCTCCCCACCCCACTCAGTCCCATACTATAGTCTGCTCTCTGAAGAAATCAACCAAAGCACTTTATAGGAAGTCCAAGATGCACTGTTTTGGGTCCATTCAGTAAAGGATTTCCTTTCAAAGAAATAGCTTTAAATCACTATGTCTGCACATGACAAATGGAAAATCTGGAGATTTTATTGCTAAGCCTGTGTTCAACTTTTCCTATGAAAATTCAATCATATTTATGTACTTATATCAAAAATAACTGAAATGGGAGCTGGAAAGAGGACTTAGCATTTAAGAGTATTGGTTACTCTGCCAGAGAACTGAGGTTTGAGTTCCAGCCCCGACATCGTAGCTCATAACTATCTGTTACTTGAGTCTCAAGGAACCTAATACCCTTTTCCAGTCCCCATAGGTGCTGAAAAAATACATGATACACACACATACATGTAGATAAAATGCTAAAAAATATAAAATAAAAAGAAAATAAAAATTCTTTTAAATGACTGAAGCAAATTTTTGGAAAATACAAAGTTTCAGATGGGTTTTGATTTTTCAGGCTTTTGGATATATGAGTATGGGCTGGATACAGTCTGTGTCAAAATACTAAATCATCATTCTGTGAAGAAATTCCCTTTCATGACCTAAAAACACCTAATGACTTAAATTATTGAGAAAAAAAGAGCTGATTTAAACCACATATAACTCAAAGATATTTTGAATAAATTACCTGTTGTATGTTAAAAGCAGAGAAGACTCATACATGTGTTGTGTGTGCATGTGTGTGTGTATATATATGTATATACATATATATATTATAAAACAGTTATTTTATAGTAAATGAACGAAGTTGTATTATCACACTTCCAAATTATTACTCTGCTTTGAGATTATCCAGTTAATACTAGGTTTTCGATACCCTTTCACTCCCTATTTCTCCAAAACTTCCAGACATTTTTATGTAGAAGGCTCATTTTAGTTCTCTAATCAGTTATTTCCATGCATGCTTATGTATTTGCTAGATCTTCATATTTTCCAATAAAAAAATTAAACATGATTGTATAAGAAATTCGTTAATTCTACACCTTAGTATCTTATGGCCTGTTACCTGAGGGAAACTGGATGACGCTCTAAAATATGTACATCCTGGTGTCTATGCAAGTTTACTCCCAAAATAAGAATCTCACTCAGGGAATACACACCCCCTATTAGTAATTAGAAACTCCATTCTCTGCTTGAATAATCACCCCAAACTCACCCAGAATTGAGTGAAAAGTCAAAATAGAAGAAAAGTCATACTAAAACCCTATAAATAGATATGACAACCTCTGAAATCAAGTTTCCATAAGGATAATTAATATGACAAGAAGTAATTAATATGGCAAGAATAATTAATATGGCAAGAAGTAAGGAGGAAAAGGAAGTTCATGAGAAGAGATAATGGAGATCAAGCAAGTAGATGGAAGAAAACGAGCAGAAAGCTGTGAAAGAGGAAGTGGTGGAGCTTTCTCAGATGCCACGCTGGAGATGTTCACTAGGGAGCATGCTTGCCTAGAATGCCTGGGGTTGGTCCCCAGCAGGAAGCAAACTAGGTGCTATCAATCATACCCATACTGTCCATGGAGGCAGGAAGATGAGTAGTTAATGGTGGTCCTTGGCAAGTTGAAGACCAGACTGAATGCAACTACATGAGACTCCAAACTCAAAAACAGAATAATTCCTGGAAAGTTTATATCTTATTTTGAAGGTCAAATGAAAAATAGGTTTGTAATGGCTGAGATGTCTAAACTAAATTATTTTAGCTGAAAAATCAAATGAGATCATCATCCAGCAATATAACAACTAAAAAGATGAATAATTCAAAGAAAAACATTAACAATGTATATTTCTGCCTAAAAGCTCTAGAATAAAGCAAAAGGGCCCAGATAAAGAGGAGGAGGAGGAGGAAGAAGAAGAAGAAGAAGAGAAGGAAGATGAGGAAAAAGATGAGGAGGAAGATGAGGAAGAGGAAGAAGATGAAGAAGTAGAAGAAGAGAAGAAAAAGTAAAATTGAAAAACAAAAAAGGGCCGGGCAGTGGTGGTGCACCCCTTTAATCCCAGCACTTGGGAGGCAGAGGCAGGGGGATTTCTGAGTTCGAGGCAAGCCTGGTCTACAGAGTGAATTCCAGGACAGCCAGGGCTACACAGAGAAACCCTGTCTCGAAAAGCCAAAACAAAAAAAAAAAAAAAAAAAAAAAAAAGAAAGAAAGAAAGGAAGAAAGAAAGAAGGAAAAAGAAAAAAACAAAAAAGAACAAAAGATCCTGCACAAAGTTAAGCGAAGGCAGTATATTGAGTGAAATGTGAAATTTCTGGTTTTCCTTGTTTTTTTTTTTTTTTTTTTAGATTTTTTAAATTGGATATGTTACTTATTTACATTTTAAATGTTATCCATTTTCCCAGTTTCCCCTCCAGAAACCCCCTATCCCATCCTCCCTCCCCCTGCTTCTATTAGAGTGCTCACCAACCCATCCACCCACTCCTGCCTACCCATACTGGCATTCCCTTACAATGGGGCATCCAGCCTTCCCAGGACCAAGGGCCTCTCCTCCCATTGACGTCCAACAAGGCCAGCTTCAGCAAGTAAGAAGATAAACTTCAAATACAAAGCCAGGAAAACAAAGTTTATTTTGCTTTGTTTTGTTTTCCTAAAACCTGACATAATATTCTTTAAATAATTATTGGTTTAAAATAAAAATATATCATCAAAACTTAAATACAAAGAAAACTGAATAAATTGTTTCATATAACTTGGCCAAAATGAAAACCAAATACAATAAGATGTGAAACGTGTCGAATGAGATATTTCAAAAAATAATTTGTGCAAACTTTAACATAAAGAAAAAATATAATAATCAAATGGGAGCAAAAGAAACTTGAGCACAGCAAGTAACTAACAAAAGTATTCTAGGAATAAATTAGAATTGTTAGTAAATATTAAGATATGCATAAATTATTTTCAACTATAAAAATACAGTCACATGAAATTCTAAACTTGGAATCTACCTACAGCTTCATGACAAGAAACATTGAAATCAAAAGACAAAGACAAACAAAAATAAAGGGAGGCAAAAAAAAAAACTATCTCTATGTGCCTATGCATGTCCCGACACAGATAACAGTGTATAACCAGAAAGGTAGGTCTTTCAACAAAGAAAACAGCCACAGTGCTAAAAGCACTAATATTAAGAACATACATTCAGAAACTATTGTATGTTTTTATATCCCCAAACCTTTCCTAACATTACAACAGAACAAAAATTTTAGAGCTCTTAAGAGAAATTTCTTTTTTTTTTCTTTTTTTTTTGTTTTTTATTGGATGATTTATTTACATTTCCTATGTTGTCCCCTTACCCCATCCCCCACCACCCCCTCGGAACCCCCAATCCCCTCGCCCCTCCTCCTTCTTCTCTGTGGATGTAGCCTCTATCTACACCCCCCCACTCCCACCTCCCCACCGTCAAAATTCCCACCCCCTGGGGCATCCAGCCTTCATGAGGTCAAGGTTCTCTTCTTCCACCTATGCCCAGCAGGGCCCTCCACTTTTACATATTCAGCTGAAGCCCTGGATCCCCCCCTAAGTGCTCCCAGGCTGGTGGTTTAGACCCTGGGAGCTGTGGTTGGTTGGTATTGTTGCTCTCCTCATGGTGCCACAAACCCTTTCAGCTCCTTCAGTCTTCACTCTAACTCCTCTATTGAGAACCCCATGATCAGTTCAATGGCTAGTTGTGAGCATCTGCCTCTGAATATGTCTGACTCTTGAAGGCCTCTGAGGAGATATCCATATCAGGCTCTTATCAGCATGCACTTCCTGTCTTCCACATCAGCATCTACCTTTGATGATTGCACATGGGATAGATACTCAGGTGGGGTGGTCTTGAGACGGCCCCTCCTTCAGTTTCTGTCCCTCACTTTGTCTCCATATTTGCTCCCTTGAGTATTTTGTTGCTCCTTCTAAGAAGGACCGAATCACCCTCACTTGGTCTTCCTTCTTTATGGGCTTCATGTGGCCTGTGAGTTGCATCTTGGGCATTTCAAGGTTCTAGGCTAATATCCAATAATCAGTGAGTGAATACCATGTGTCTTCTTTTGTGATTGGCTTACCTCACTCAGGATGATAATTTCTAGTTCCATCCATTTACTTAGGAACCTCTCGAATTCATTGTTTTTAATAGCTGAGTAATACTCCATTGTGTAAATATACCACATTTTTTGAATCCATTCCTCAGTTGAAGGACATCTGGGTTCTTTCCAGCTCCTGGCTATTATAAATAAGGCTGCTATGAACATAGTTGAGCATATGTCCTTATTATATGTTCGAGCACCTTCTGGGTATATGCCTAGGAGTGGTATAGCTGGATCCTCGGGTAATGCTATGTCCAATTTTCTGAGGAACCGCCAGACTGATTTCCAAAGTGGTTGCACCATCTTGCAGTCCCACCAACAATGGAGGAGTGTTCCTCTTTCTCCACACCCTTGCCAGCATCTACTATCACCTGAGTTTTTAATCTTAGCCATTCTGACTGGTGTGAGATGGAATCTCAGGGTTGTTTTGATTTGCATTTCCCTGACGACTAAGGATGCTGAACATTTCTTTAGATGCTTCTCGGCCATTCGAGTTTCTTCCATTGAAAATTCTTTGTTAAGCTCTATACCCCATTTTTTAATAGGGTAATTTGGTTGTCTGGAGTCTAATTTCTTGAGTTCTTTGTATATATTGGATATTAGCCCTCTATCAGATGAAGGATTGGTAAAGATCTTTTCCCAATTTGTTGGTTGTCGTTTTGTCCTATTGACAGTGTCCTTTGCCTTACAGAAACTTTGCAATTTTATGAAGTCCCATTTGTCAATTCTCGATCTTAGAGCATATGCCATTGGAGTTCTGTTCAGGAACTTTTCCCCTGTGCCCAAGTATTCGAGGCTTTTCCCCACCTTCTCTTCTATTAGTTTCAGTGTATCTGGTTTTATGTGGAGGTCCTTTATCCACATAGACTTGAGCTTTGTACAAGGGGATAAGAATGAATCAATTTTCATTCTTCTACATGTTGTCTTCCAGTTGAACCAGCACCATTTGTTGAAAATGCTGTCCTTTTTCCACTGGACAGTTTTAGCTCCTTTGTCAAAGATCAAGTGACCCTAGGAGTGTGGGTTCATTTCTGGGTCTTCAATTCTATTCCATTGATCTTCCTGCCTGTCTCTGTACCAATACCAGGTAGTTTTTATCACTATTGCTCTGTAGTACAGCTTGAGGTCAGGGATGGTAATTCCTCCAGAAGTTTTTTATTGTTGAGAATAGTTTTCGCTATCCTGGGTTTTTTGTTATTCCATATGAATTTGAGAATTTCCTTTTCTAACTCTGTGAAGAATTGAGTTGGGATTTTAATGGGGATTGCATTGAATCTGTAGATTGCTTTTGGCAAGATGGCCATTTTTATTATATTAATCCTGCCAATCCATGAGCATGGGAGATCTTTCCATCTTCTGAGATCTTCTTCGATTTCTTTCTTCAGAGACTTGAAGTTCTTGTCATACAGGTCTTTCACTTGCTTGGTTAGATTCACACCAAGGTATTTTATATTATTTGCAACTATTGTGAAGGGTGTCATTTCCCTAATTTCTTTTTCAGTCTGTTTATCTTTCATGTAGAGGAAGGCTACTGATTTGTTTGAGTTGATTTTATAACCAGCCACTTTGCTGAAGTTGTTTATCAGGTTTAGGAGTTCTCTGGTGGAAGTTTGGGGGTCACTTAAGTATACTATCATATCATCTGCAAATAGCGATATTTTGACTTCTTCCTTTCCTATTTGTATCCCTTTGACATCTTTTTGCTGTCTAATTGCTCTGGCTAAGACTTCCAGTACTATATTGAATAGGTAGGGGGAGAGTGGGCAACCTTGTCTAGTCCCTGATCTTAGTGGGATTGCTTCAAGTTTCTCTCCATTTAGCTTGATGTTGGCTACTGGTTTGCTGTAAATTGCTTTTACTATGTTTAGGTAGGGGCCTTGAATTCCTGATCTTTCCAAGACTTTTATCATGAAGGGATGTTGAATTTTGTCAAATGCTTTCTCAGCATCTAGTGAGATGATCATGTGGTTTTTTTCTTTAAGTTTGTTTATATAGTGGATTACATTGATGGATTTCCGAATATTGAACCATCCCTGCATTCCTGGGATAAAACCTACTTGATCATGATGGATGATTGTTTTGATGTGGTCTTGGATTCGGTTTGCTAGAATTTTATTGAGTATTTTTGCATCGATGTTCATAAGGGAGATTGGTCTGAAGTTCTCTTTCTTTGTTGGGTCTTTGTGAGGTTTGGGTATGAGTGTAATTGTAGCTTCATAGAACGAATTGGGTAGTGTTCCTTCTGTCTCTATTTTGTGGAATAGTTTGAAGAGAATTGGTATTAGGTCTTCCTTGAAGGTCTGATAGAATTCAGCACTAAAACCATCTGGTCCTGGGCTTTTTTTAGTGGGGAGGCTTTTGATGACTGCTGCTATTTCCTGAGGGGTTATGGGACTATTTAGATGGTTTATCTGCTCCTGGTTTAACTTCGGTAACTGGTATCTGTCTAGGAAATTGTCCATTTCATCCAGGTTTTCCAGTTTTGTTGAGTATAGGCCTTTGTAGTAGGATCTGATGATTTTTTGAATTTCTTCAGTTTCTGTTGTTATGTCTCCCTTTTCAGTTCTGATTTTATTAATTTGGATACTGTCTCTGTGCCCTCTGGTTAATCTGGCTAAGGGTTTATCTATCTTGTTGATTTTCTCAAAGAACCAACTCCTGGTTTTATTGATATTTTGTATTGTTCTTTCTGTTTCTATTTGGTTGATTTCAGCCCTGAGTTTGATTATTTCCTGCCTTCTACTCCTCCTGGGTGTATTTGCTTCTTTTTGTTCTAGAGCTTTTAGTTGTGCAGTCAACTTGTTAGTGTGTGCTCTTTCCAGTTTCTTTTTGTAGGCACTTAGAGCTATGAGCTTTCCTCTTAGCACTGCCTTCATGGAGTCCCACAAGTTTTGGTATGATGTGTCCTCATTTTCATTGAATTCTAAAAAGTCTTTTATTTCTTTCTTTATTTCTTCCTTGACCAAGTCATCATTGAGTAGAGAGTTGTTCAGTTTCCATGTGTACGTGGGTTTTCCATTGTTTTTGTCATTATTAAAGACCAGTCTTAGTCCGTGGTGATCTGATAAGATGCAAGGGATTATTTCAATCTTTTTGTATCTGTAGAGGCTTGTTTTGTGACCAATTATATGGTCTATTTTGGAGAAGGTACCATGAGGTGCTGAGAAAAAGGTATATTCTTTTGTTTTAGGATGAAATGTTCTATAGATGTCTGTTAAGTCCATTTGGTTCATAACTTCTGTTAATTTCAAAGTGTCTCTGTTTAGTTTCTGTTTCCATGATCTGTCCATTGCTGACAGTGGGGTGTTGAAATCCCCCACTATTATTGTGTGAGGTGTAATGTGTGTTTTGAGCTTTAGTAAAGTTTCTTTTATGTATGTAGGTGCCCTTGCATTTGGAGCATAGATGTTCAGAATTGAGAGTTCACCTTGGTAGATTTTTCCTTTGATGAGTATGAAGTGTCCTTCCTTATCTTTTTTGATTAATTTTGGATGAAAGTCGATTTTATTTGATATTAGAATGGCTACTCCAGCTTGTTTCTTGGGACCATTGGCTTGAAAAATTGTTTTCCACCCTTTTATTCTGAGGTAGTGTCTGTCTTTGTCACTGAGGTGCGTTTCTTGTATGCAGCAAAATTCTGGGTCTTGTTTGTGTATCCAGTCTGATAGTCTCCGTCTTTTTATTGGGGAATTGAGACCATTGATGTTAAGAGATATTAAGGAAAAATGATTGTTGCTTCCTGTTATTTTTGTTATTAGAGGTAAAGTTATGTTTGTATCTTTTTTGGGGGTTGTTGGAAGATTACTTCCTTGCTTTTCCTAGGTTGTAGTTTCCCTCCTTGTGTTGGCCTTTTCCATCAATTATCCTTTGAAGTGCTGGGTTTGTGGGAAGATATTGTGCAAATTTGGTTTTGTCATGGAATATCTTGGTTTCACCATCTATAGTGATTGAGAGTTTTGCTGGGTATAGTAATCTGGGCTGGCAATTGTGTTCTCTTAGTGTCTGTATGATGTCAGTCCAGGCTCTTCTGGCTTTTATAGTCTCTGGTGAGAAGTCTGGTGTAATTCTTATAGGTCTGCCTTTATATGTTACTTGACCTTTTTCCCTTACTGCTTTTAGTATTTTTTCTTTGTTTTGTGCATCTGATGTTTTGATTATTATGTGACGGGAGGTATTTCTTTTCTGGTCTAGTCTATTTGGTGTTCTGTAGGCTTCTTGTATGTTTATGGGCATCTTGTTCTTTAGGTTAGGGAAGTTTTCCTCAATAATTTTGTTGAAGATATTTACTGGCCCTTTAAGTTGGGAATCTTCATTCTCATCTATACCTATTATCCTTAGGTTTGGTCTTCTCATTGTGTCCTGGATTTCCTGGATGTTTTGAGTTAGGAGTTTTTTGCATTTTGCATTTTCTTTGACAACTGTGTCAATATTTTCCACCGTATCTTCTGCATTTGAGATTCTCTCTTCTATCTCTTGTATTCGGTTGGTGATGCTTGCGTCTGTGACTCCTGATCTCTTTCTTAGGTTTTCTATCTCCATGGTTGTCTCCCTTTGAACTTTCTTTATTGTTTCTATTTCTAGTTTCAGATCCTGAATGTTTTTGTTTAATTCCTTCTTTGTGTTTTCTTCCATTTCTTTAAGGGATTTCTGTGATTCCTCTTTAAGGGCTTCTATCTGTTTACTTGTACTCTCCTGTATTTCTTTAAGGGAGTTACTTAATTCCTTCTTATAATCCTCTATCATCATCATGAGAAGTGATTTTAATTCTGAATCCTGCTTTTCAGGTGTGATGGGGTGTTCAGGGCTTGCTATATTGGGAGAATTGGGCACTGATGATGCCAAGAAACTTTGGTTTCCGTTGCTTATGTTCTTGCGCTTGCCTTTCGCCATCTGGTTAACTCTAGTGGTACCTGCCCTCACTGTGTAAAACTGGAGTCTGTATTTCCAGTTATCTTGCTTATTGCAGAGCTCCTCAGAGTCCAGAGGTCTCTGTGGTCTTATGCTCCTAATCTCCTGGGTGGAATAACTCCTGGGACTCAGGCCACCTCTTGGATCTGGAAATCCTTCTGCTCTGAGTGCAGTGGGTCCTCGATGACTCAGGATTCAGTTTCAGCTGCTCTGAGTGCAGTGGCTCCAGCTGCTCTGAGTGCAGTGGCTCCTGGATGACTCAGGATTCAGTTTCTCAACAGGACAGGAGCAGACCGACTCTGTGTCAGCTGCTCTGAGTGCAGTTGCTCCTGGATGACTCAGGATTCAGTTTCTCAACAGGACGGGAGCAGACCGACTCTGTGTCTGCTCCAGCCCAGAGGACCAGGCAGGGGCAGAAGGGAAGTGGAATTCCGGAGGGGTGGGGTTTGGGTAGCTGCTGTGCCCTGGATGTCCCTGGCTCCCTGATCTATCTCTGGGGTTTAGGGAGTGAGATGGAGTTCTTACCAGCTGCTCTGAGTGCAGTGGCTCCTGGATGACTCAGGATTCAGTTTCTCCACAGGACGGGAGCAGACCGACTCTGTGTCTGCTCCAGCCCAGAGGACCAGGCAGGGGCAGAAGGGCAAGAGAAATTTCTTAATCAGAATTCATGGGAGTAGACCTAATTCCATCCTGACACAGTCAGCACTAAAACAAAGCAGCTTAAAAGCCTAGTTTCAGACATAAGAATTTTTAACCACCAAACAAAAACTGTAGGCACATGCTTTTGCAAAAATAAAATAAAATAAAATGCTCCAAGATTATTCACAAACATCTAAAACTTTTAAAAGTCATAAGATAGGAAACTATAATTTCCTACTATAATAATAATTTAAAAAACACTAGAAATTAACTATTGAAAGATAACCCAGAATATCTGCACTTGCATACTTTAAAACGATCTCTTTTTTTCAACCATCTGTCATTTATATTTTTAAATTACAGGAAATGCTTGGAGTTTGGAAGGGATGAATATAAGTAGTTCGGAAGTTAGGAAAGAACGTGAAGCCTCGGTCTAGGCCATTAAATAGTGAAATTGTTTTAAAGACTAAAGAATAACTTTTACCATCTCTAGAATTCAGTGGCTTTTGAGAAACACCATTCAGTGAACAGTGGACAATTTGCTACAGGAGATTAAAGTTTGCAGAGTTCCAACTCAGGGCTGATAATCTCACCTTTACATGATTGTATGTTCCAGGACAGCAAAAGAATAGGTTTGTAGAGTCACAGACTTGAAACACACGAGGAAAGACTCACACAGCAGGTGTTAATTAAGCCTTACCAAAAAACACTGCTAAATTTCTTAGCTCAATTAGTGCTACAATCAGGTCTGGGGTTCTTGTAAACACTCATTTTAGCATTTATTTTTCACTGAATACACAAAAGTATGGGGAAATGCGACTATTCAGTTCCCGCACTGACAACTACTGGGCTGTCCTCTGCCACTGAAACTACCGTCCCTCCTGTTGTAATAGCAGGACCAATAAAAGAACTGCTCTTTTGATGGTCTTTGGATATTTGTTTGTTTGGAGGGGTTGTTATTTGTTGGTTGACTTTTAGCTGAGCAAACTTAACAGTCAGGAAAAGAACCGCAAAAGCAGAAAAATGGCCAGCTGGTTACCAGCTGAAAAGAAAGGGCAGAGCCTTGGAGACCAGGAGGCCTGAGAACTGCTGGGGTCTTGACAATGGCAGAAAACATGGAAAGTGCATGTCCTGGGAGCCATGGTGCAGAGGGGAGCACAGCAGGCTGCCTTGACAGATAGAAAAGGATCTTTCAGAGCAGATGGTGCAACAGGAACAGAGACAATGGTGGCATTACAGCAACAGTGACAATGCCCTTCACTGAAGCAGTAACAGTAACCTTAAAGGCCAAGTGTCTTTGACTCCCCAGGCTATGATCTGTAACACTAGCTGCTGTAGAGGGCTGAGGCATTGCATCTTTCTAGGCTTACACTAAGCTGCCAGAGCTGGAAAAGCCAATGGTCTCAGAGGTTGGAGATTTACCTCAACAGAGCTATACCACTAGAATGACAGCTTGCTACTGTTCCCTCCTGCCACCATTTGCTATTGTCACAGGCCAAAGGATAAAAAGCCAGCAAAACACAACCCAAGAAGCCTCTTACTTCTCCATGGTTTCTACGGTAGCAGAGTAAAAGGACCTCAGTAAGGTACCTGGTAACAAATTGAGTACATTAAAATCTTTGACTAAGTTATTCCATCTAACAGGAATTTAACATCCATCTTATAATGTAGATTTTAATTTGTTTATCTCTTAAAATGATTTAGCAAGCTGCAGCTTGTATCACCTACTCCCATTCCTAACTCCAACTGTAGCAGCCACACACTGGAACACATGACTAGACAACACTGTCTTTTTATCTCTTATTTATTTCTTTGTTGGTTTGTTATTGTTTTGTTGTTGCCGTTTTGTCATTGTTCATACAATATTTATTTATTTGTTCATTTTTTCCCTAGAGAATTATGAAGAGCATGCCAGTGAATACCCCCAACCAGCAACGAATTTTTAGACAGCAAGGACAAAGAAAACAAGATCTGAAATGCTATTTTTGTATAATCAAACTTTCAAACAATTTTATGTTTTTAGACATTAATTCTAAGGAGAAAAATACAAACTGTAAGAAGACCCCATATACACATCAGCTACAAACATTTTCTTTGATGAGTGAATGCAAGCCCCTGGAAATGAAGAACTCCTCTGATACATCCTTGTATCTATATTTCTTTGCATAATTTCTATGGCATGGAGATATTTACTGGCCTAGACCAAACACTGGTTGAAAAGAAAAGACAGTTATGGGATTACTCCTAAAGATCCAGTAGCTTGGAAGGTACCGTGAACAGCTTTTTGGGGCGGGAAGGAAAGTATCTAGAATCTCTCATTCTTCTCTAGGCTTTAATATACTGAGGATCACCACACTTATTTCCGTGTGTTATTGCTGGGGTAATTAATATGTCTATATGTTTAATCTGCAACAATCATATCAGCTGATTCCTGCTTGCCAGGAACAGATCTAGAAAAGAACATGGAATCTAGTTCAGATGGATGGAATGGAGAAAGAAATGCTTGGGATTCTGAGAAATATTTCTCTTCCTTATAAGAGGAAGGCTGGAGGACAAAGGCCACTTCTAGCCTTCTCCTTCCTTACTAAAAGTAAAGTGCTATGTGCAAAATAGTGTACGGATTATCAGTAGCCACATGGCTGGAAGCCATATCAGTAGCATTCTGACCACAGAAGTGCAGGTTGTACTGAATCAGCTGCCAAAACAATAGGGAGATGAGATGATCATACTACAGACTTCCTGGTGGGATAACCAGACAAGGCTTTAATCATTGCTAGTTACCAACAAATGTCAAGAAAATTATACAGTACAATAAAAACCCGTGTTGCTCATCAACAGCTTTTCATCCATTGTCTTCTTTACCAGAAATGTGATAGATATACCACAGGCTAAACATACCAGAGACTTGTTTTTCTATCTTCAGTCACTCAGAAATTGATATGAAATGACATCCTAGTCTACCCTTGTGCTCCTTGAGGAATTTATAAAGATGTTTCTTGTGAGCAGTTCTGTCTTCCTAGAGCAGACACACAAGAAGCAGGACACAATTCATTCTTACATCTTATTAGGCTAGTGATTCTTTGGAGCCATGACAACCATTTGGGGATTATGTGTAGAAATCTAACAGAACTAAAGAATAGTTAACCAAGAACCCAGACACCTTTGAGCAAGAGAATTGACATTGGAATTCTATATTTTCCTCTGTATTTGTTACTATGTGAACAAAATAAGATTCTAAATGAGCAATTTTTTAGTTGATTTTTATATTAATATAGATTAAATAGCTTAGTCAAAATGGTAGTGTAATTGTGAGAATTCAGTGAGAAAATTCATATAAATTACTTGACAAATATTACAAGACAGATATAAAGAAGTAAGCTAAAATCACTAATTTTATTATGAGCATGCTATATCAGTTCGGAATCCCTACCTTTTCCTAGTACTATATACATATTTATGAGACTTGAGTCTCATATTCTGATTGAGAAACTCATTTTCTTAAATAGATCCACATTCTCATTATACATTATTGGTCTGGGATTGGAAAAAAAATCAACCTGGACTGCATATGGTCACATGCACTAATTCAATAACGAACATTTTGTAGATTGTGGTTCAGAAAATCCAATGTATTCATAATGAAAGCCTAGCTGAGAGGATCAAACCAGGAAAGAGAAATACTGCATTCAAGGCCTCAGTTCATGGTCCAGCTTCACTCTCTTCTTACGTATTACCTTGCAAAGAAGACATAAAACATCACTCTGAAAACAACTTCAACTTCTTAGTATGATGGTGAGTACTTTACAAACCACCGGAAACCTCTGCCTAATATTGTAGAACAGCTTGCCTTTTGTCAGATGTCAGCTTATACCTATTTAGCATCTACAGTATGCCAGGCACCATGAGGAAAACAGTAGAAACAGAGCAGGTAAAGACGCACTCCTACTCCCAAGTTTTTTGCAGTCTTCAGAGATGCACATCAAACTGATTCCCAAAGAGATCACTCAGTACTTGAAGGAGCTCTGAAAATGGAGCAAGGGGATCTCAGAGGAAGGCTGTTTATTCTAGGCCAGAACAGGGACCCAGGACCTGAAGAATGATTCATGTTGACAACTGAAGAGACTCCGAAAGTGTACATGGAGTTACGGATATTTTAACCAGGGACTTGAAAGCTGGCCTAGAGTACTTCCTGACCATTTGAACAAACTGAAACAACACTTTAGTTTGGAAACTTTGACTCTTCTTTTCATCACTACCTCAAGAGACAGAACAAGAGAGGGAAAGTAACTTTATGGGGCAAAGAAGATGAGTTATGGACACAATGAGTTTCAAGTACCTTTGAGATATTCCAAGGAGGTAGTAAGAACTTTGATATATGGGCTGGAACTGAATTTTACAAAAGCAGCTTAGCCTGGAAATATATATTAAGGACTTCTCAGCACACAGAAGATGATCAGAGCCATGAAAGAGAATGGCATTGTGAGAAGAAAATGTGTAGGCGGGAAGACATCCAAAAATGGACCCTGGGGAGCACACCATGACTCAAAAACCAATGGAGGAGAATTTCAAGAAGAGAATGGTCAATAATTCATACCCAGCGAGAGAACAAAGTGAAATTAGCACTAAAATGTGTCCTTTGAATGTAGCAACAACCTTGACAACAGCAGACCCAGCTTGTAGGATACGATTAGGTGGACTGAAGAATGAATAAAAGATGTATTCATGGACATGGGAATATGAATTGCTATGACATTTTTTGAGAGCCTTAACCATAAAGTAGAGGAGACAAACCAGAAAAATCAGAGAGAGACAGACAGACAGAGACAGACGGATGGACGGACCGACTGATTGAAAAGACAGACTGGAAACTTCAAAGCCCATTCTTAGTAACATACCTCTTCTATCAAGGCCACACCTCTTAATCCTTCCCTAAACTATCTATCAACTAGGGACTAGATATTCCTGTATAAGAGTCTATAGGTGTCATTCTCATTCAAACCAGCAAGCCAGGGAACTGTGCTGATGGGCAGGAATATTCAGCCTGACCCACCTCCTAACCCAAAGAAAAGGCCAAGCTAGTCTCCTTTTCTCTTTCCTTGCTCCCAAAAGCCATCCCAAACCAGCTTGGGAAGCCTAGTCCACTCTCTAAACGGTGTCATGTGTTACATAACCAATAAATCTCCTCCGATGTCTCAGTGGCATGAAAACACAAACTTTCAAGTTTCTGCAGAATCCTTCTTGTTTAGTGTGTGTGTGTGTGTGTGTGTGTGTGTGTGTGTGTGTGTGTGCATGCTCATAAGTGTGAGTGTGGTGAGCATGGCTATATTTACATGTCTGTGCACATGTATTTGTAGTCCAGACTTAGAGGTCAGTTCACTTCCTCAATTGCTATCTGGTTTTGAAAGTACAATTTCTTGCTAAGCCTGAAGATTACCATATTGCTAGACTGACTAGCAACAGAACCTCCCTCCCCCCTCTTTGCTTCTCCAGCATTAGGATTATAGTCACACACCACCACATCCACTTTTTAAGTGGATTCAGACAGATCAAACTCAGGCTCATGCTTGTGTGGCAAGCATTGTACTGAGCCATCCCCCACCCATGCCCAGTCTGCAGTCCATCTACAAAACCCAACTTCAGAAGAGACAACAGCGGAGTCCTCACTGACCTCATCAGACAGCGTTAGTCACTCCTGCCTGCCGCTCTCATGTATGTTTATTCATATCCTTAGCGCTCCTCACAGTCTAATATTTACTATAATTGATTATGTATGTAGTTAGCACTCTCACTAAAATCCTTGAGGAATTAGCAATGTATCTTATCTCTGGGCTGTGGTCTTTAAAATATCTGTCAGAAATACTTAACAAGTATTTGATTTATTGAATATTTTAGAAGGTACAAGGACAAACTGGAATTTCCTTGGGGTATTAAAAGTTTAAGTTTTTATCTAAAGCTATAAACACGGACCCTGAATGTGCTCGCTCTCTCCCTCCCTCTCTCCCTCCCTCCCTCCCTCCCTCGACCCCCCTTCCTAGGCTCTCAGAGCTCAAGTCATGGTGCATAAACAGCAAAATATCATATAAAGACTACTTTAAAGAAAACAATTCCTTAGAGCAGCTTCTAGGCTCTCTGTAGAATTAAAAACTGGAAGACTGGTTTGGAGCGCTCTGAAAGTTCATTCATTTTCTATAGGAGGTCGGAGAACACTCATAAAGTGACTCTTGAGTGGGAATATACCCATATGTTTCACATCGTTTTCAGGCAGTTAGCCTAATTAAGCCTCCTAGGCAGGTTAGAGTCCCCTTGTGGAAACTAAATAGTGTTTAAATACAGAATTATCTCAAAATCTATGAGCTTCTGACTGATGCCCCAGTTCATGTTGACAATTGAAGTAGCTTCCTGCTTCTCCCTTAGGAAGAGGATTAATAAAATAAGGAAGTGACCTCATTAATTCTTTGATGCTAATCACAGGAATTTCTCCATAGTTCATTACTCCATGACTTGAATATGATTTGGATTTTCATCTAATTTCAGCTCACTGTCATACTTGTGAGTGCCAGAAATATTAAGTTGGGCATCCACTGACAGAAAAAGAGATTAAGAAAAAAAATTTTATTCAGATAAATATAGCGCTCCCTAGGAAATGTAAAGGCTTTCCTTTCTTCTATCTTTCTTTCTCCCTCCCTTCCTTCCATATCCCAGGCTGGCAGCAGATCTCATTCTCTCTGCCCTCACATCACCTCAGTCTGGATAGAAGCAAGCATTCAGTCACAAGGACAGAACACTTACTCTGAAGAACGTATATTGTAAGATATCAAAAAAGAAAATATGATAAATTAATCCAACTTAGGGAATGTGTTCTAAAGTCTTTTATGACAATTTACTTGGGAGTTAGTGGAGAGATGGCTCAGGAGTTATGAACCAACACTACTCCCAATGCCTCTGGCCTCCACAGGAGTGTGTGTGTGTGTGTGTGTGTGTGTATGCATATCTTAGCTTCACTTCCTCACTTCCACAAAAAAGAATGGAATGGACAAGACACAAAACATTTGATGCAAACCTCACCCCAACTGAGTTTCGTGGGTACAACACTACAAATGTCTTCTAGGTTGAACACAGTTAAATTGCTAAAATGGCTCCAAATATCTTCATTTACTTTATAAATTTTGTAAGTTAAAAATAGTTCACTTGTTTAACTTACACTATGAAGGGTGAATGTAACTGGAGCAGGAACCCAGACCCATTGCATATCGCCCTCAATTTCCTCATATGTCGGTAGTAGTAACACTTAAGAGAGGCGCAAGAGTGAGCACAGGTGACAGAAGTACATTGAGAAGAATCTTTCTTCTTAAAGCAAAAAAATTAGTAAGTCCATTTGTTTTTTATGAGCAACAAACACTGAACAAACACTGAATGATTATCCATTCAACACCTGGATCCTTGAAAGTACACCTGGAAATGAAGAAAAGAGTTTTATAGTAGAATTCTAAAGATTTAGATTCTTTGATACTGCAATCTAACAGCAAAATTTAAATATATATTTAAATTATATATTATACACACACACACGCACACACACACACACATATATATATACATATACATGTATTACACACACACAAGAAATTTCCTGGAAACTTTGGAGCAGATCTGGATGAACAAATAGGAAAACTTTAAGACCCTCTAATAGACATTATTCAGGGGACCCTACTACCTGTACATAAGAGCATAGAGTTGGAGCATCTCTATCTTGTCCTGACAACTACTTCTTGAGTGTTTTCAGGACCATTAGCTAATTATTATCATGTCAAGAACCAATGTCTAGATGAACTAATAAACACTTTTCCTGCCATGCTTTTCTTATGAAGGGAAAAGAGGTTGCAGAGAATAGTTTTGTTTTTAGTGCCAATGATGGAATCAAAGTACTGACACAAGTATGGTAAGCAATTGGGTTGAAATGGAATTGTTTTAAGATTTTATTCATTTACTTAAACATCTCAGCTTATGTAAAACAGAATTGCTCTAAGAAGCACCAGGAAAAACTGTGCTTCTACAGAAATAAGTAGCTAGCTTTGGGCAACAGTACATGGGATCACAGAAGTAGTAGAAGGCTGCTTTACTGAACCATAGAGGATATCTAAATTGCTCTGTCACCTTAGAATGTTACTTAAGTCGAGAATTATAACTGCTGTATGCAAAAAGGAATGCAGTTCTCTGGTACTTGGATTTTTGGTTGGCTTTTTCTTTTAAAGTTATTTCTTTGAAACATATGAAACCAGCTCTTTACAAATCCCATTCTCTTTCCAACACAATAATGCACTTCAGAAAGTATGTTTAATTCAAATTAGCACGGACCACATAATGAAAGGGACTTTAAAATCTTGCAATCCAATCCTTTGTTTTAAAGATGAGACCTAAAGAGAATGAGTGGGTGCAAAATTGCATCACAGAGATGACAGAGCAAGCATCAGGGGTCAACTGAGGCAGGCATCTTCTAAGAAAAGAAGGAAAGCCCCCCTCTCTCTCTTTCCACTAGAATGGCAACTGCTGCCTCACAGAGAAAAATGATGTCACTTTGCCACACTCGAAGACTTCTCTGAACTACATACATGCATGCTTCTGTGGTTTTCTGCCTTTGGGTAAATATATGATATTAAAGAATGATTTTATGTTATTACCCCAGCGACCTATATGGCTGTTTCAAGGTTTCCCTGAACTTCATTCTTATAAGGCAAGCATGATGAACTCGTCTCCTAACCGACCCTTTCAGAGGTAACGCAGCACATATTAATCAACCTTAAATATCCTTTGCTATGCAGTAATGGTAGAAAATGCCTCCCTAAAAGACCAGAAAACAAGCATCTAAAGATATAAGCTTTCTTCACCCCCCCCCCGATAATAGAGTGCTAAGGAGTAGCAAGGAATCAAATGGAGTTTAATACAGACACTGAATCACAGATGAAAGTGTCTAATCAAATGCTGGCAAAGAGAAACACCTGAGCAGGAGCAAGCACAACAACCTGCATAAAACACCATAACCACTCTGACAGTGGAGCTTTGGATCCACTCTGGGGAAATTCCACAGCCCATTAGAGGGACAGGGAGCAGATATCCTGAAGGGATACTCTGTACCCCACCAAGACAAATTGATGAGATATTTCTGAATCATCACTATTCATGTTGTTTGTGTTTCTTTCTCTTTGTTGTTGTTTGGGACTCTTTTTTTTTTTAAATGAGAAATTGCAAAAGTAAAAAGCCACTCTCCCATATAGCTGTGAGGAGAATAAAATAAGACCACTTCATCAAACTTCTCCTTTATAACATTTCCCTTTCGAAACTAATGAAGAACTCTTCAAAAATATGAGCTTGGCAAAGGTTAACTTGCATCAACCTCACCCTAAATAAAATTAAAGTCCTTGTTAGGTGAACAACATGAGGGATGGATGATAAGTGAACAAAGCAATTTCCTTAATAATAAAAATAATAATAATATTTATTACTTTGCAACTTTAACATTTCCATTGCTGCCACTCAGCCTGGGCCAGCATCACCTCTCAACTCATTCCCTGAAAAGCATCCTTCCCTGTCCTTGGTTCTCTCCTGGTCCTGCCCCTGGATGAGGTGTTTGTATGTAAATTAACCTGCTTCTCATACTTCTACCTCATCCTCTTTTAGAAACACAGCCAATGTGTCTCTTAGGCAACAATGACTGACCCTGTCCCATCTGCTCTCTCTCATTCCCATCCTTGTCTCTGGGATTGTCACAATTCCTCAGATATGCAATGCTCCCCATGTCAAGACCTATCCCATGGTTCTCTCTGCCTAGGGCACTTTTCTCTCAATCTCAGAAGCAGACTGCCTCTCCTTACTCTGTTCTCTCTACAGGTGGTCCTTTCTCAAGGTTTTTCCTTATCACCATATCGACAGCCATCATCTTTCCTCCCTTCACTTGCCATCCCTCACTCTGGCTTGGCCATGTCACCCTGGCGATGGACCTTTACCATTCTCATCACTGTCTAATTAGATCTTATATGTATTGGCTCATGTGTTTATCACTGTTATGCTCTGTATCTCAAATGTCTCCTGAAAGCTCATCACTTGTTGGGGTGTTGGGAAGTGATTAAAATCTTAGGAAATGAGATACAGTCTAAGAAGCAACAGGTCTTTGAGAGTATGCCTTTGAAGAGGCTATTGGGACTCCATGGCTCTTTGCTCTCTTTCTCTTGCTTCTGGGAAACCAGACATAACAAGTTTTGCTCACCATATATTCTCCATCACAGTGTTTCGCTTTGCCATGGGCCCAAAGTTATAGAACCGAGCATCCATTGATGGAAAGCTCTGTAGCTGTGAGCCAAAATATTAATTTCCTTCCTTATCGTGTACATTTTAGCCCAGCAACGCCCAGCAACAGGAAGCTGATATAAGCAGGAACAGCAAGAACTGGTCTTCAAAACTCTCTCTCTCCAAACACAGACTCCATCTGGTACAGAATAAACACTTGGTAAATAAGTGGGAGGGAATTAATGAACAAGAATAATAATGTGGTAAGTTGTCTACTGTGCACTTTCTGCTTTGGTCATACTATTTTTATTACTAGACACATTCAGAAAAAAAAAAAGGAAAAAGCCCTACCAAATAACTATTATTCCCATTTTCTTATTCAAGGAGGGAAAAAGCTCAGAGAGGCAGAGTAATTTTCCCAACATCATATAGATGGCTGGGCCAGTATTGAAATTCCAATCTATCTTATTCGAGAGGTAGTTTTCTATTATATAATGGAGACAGATGCCATTCAAATTAATACTAATAGTAGAAACAATATGGCATTTCTCAGGAACTAGACATTTTTAAAAGTCCTTTACATACATATATTAGCTCACTAAATTATTTTTTATCATTCAATTATTTTTAATACTCTGACAATAAATAACAGGATTAGGTGAATTATAGTTACCTAAGCAAAGGAGGAAATTTTCTTTTTCTTTTTTTTTCTTTTTTTTTGGTGCAATCCTTTTTGCTTTATTAAAAGTCCCCAGTTGTCAATTCAACAATACATATGGTATCCACAATTAAGGTACCATCTGGTTCAATACTGGCCAGGGTTGCATGCATGTCAATGAGCTTGCCAGCAATCATTGGCTCTTTGTTCCTGTCCTTATTTGAAATTAGCTGCCATTCTAGTAATCCTATAAAGGTTTTTTTTTGTTGTTTTTTTTTTGGGGGGGGTTATGTTTTTCTTTTTTGTTTTAAATAATTTATTTATTTTTTCTCAAATTGTAGTTCATTCACACAGCGGTTATAAACACAGAAAGGCAGGATGTGGGGAAGGGGATGACACTGGAGTCTGGGTGTTCAGGGGGAATAGAGATATCTTTCAGAGCCGGGTATCGGCTGGGTGAAGGATCAGGGGTCAGGTCACTATGACTCTGCCTATGACTCACTTGTCCTTATCTAAGTCGGTATTGTCTGCCAAGGCTACCTATTTACAAGATCTATGACTACTCGGCCTGGTAAATTTCCACAAAAGCTGCCTGTTTACAATAGCTTGTAGCCATCTGTTTCAATGTTTTTTTTACAGAGACCCAAGATTTGGTGTTAGAATACATGTATGACAGGCCTATTGCTGATTTTAGGCCTATGGCTGATTTTAGACCTTCAGTATGTAAAGAGGGCTGCCCCTGACATCTCCTCCCTTCTCTAAGTATAGAAAGGCTGGCTCACTAAATTCTTATGATAAACCAGTAGTACTGTTGCTTTCAGCACTTTCCATGGATAAGGAAGTTGAAGTCAGGGGAGGTAAGTCATTTTCCCCAAGTTAACAAAGTCAGGAAGTGGAGGGACAAAATCAAGGCTGTGCCACTTGAACTTAGAAACTGAATTCCCAATCTCTCTGGGACAAAGGGGAGATCAGATAGATTCTTTATTGGTTCAAAGCGAGGCAACTGAAGCACAAACAGCACCAACATGCTGAAGGTCATAATGGAATATCCAATCACAGTGCAATATCCTACAGCAAAACTGCCACCCCATCCAGAGATACATATGAGCTGCCAGATCCTAGAGGAAGCTATGATCTACAGTTCTGAAAGTCCAAAGGTAAAGATTAATCAATATTTAAATTATTTCAACATGTAGTTTATAAATCAACCAATTTTACTGACAGAAAAATTTGTCTTGACAACCACCGGGCCATTTCACTGTCAAATTGGTTAGAATTAGAATCATCATGCAAATATACTTCTGTATTTATGAAGATGTTTCCAGAAACATTTTACTACAGAGAGAAGACTTGCCCAGGATGTATGCAGTAGCATCTATTGGCAGTGTTTCTGAACTGAATACAAAGCAAGCAAAACCCTGGAATTCATCCCTCTCTGATTCCAGACTATTGAGGCAATGTGACCAGACACCTTAGGCTCTTACCATCATACCTCCCCCAACATGGTAAATTGTACTCTCAAACTACAACTCAAATAAACCCCTCCCCTTCCTTAAGCTGTCCTTTTCATATTAATGGCAAAATAGCAAATACATCTTTAAGATTCAAATCTAGAATATTTGTTCTAAAAACAAAGGCAATGAAGAGAGAAGTTTTGGAGAAAATGTTAATACAGTTATCTAAGCTTGCTCTCTTTAGATGTCTGGGAACTTGGATATTGAAATAGTCATTAAGACTTGACTATTATGACAGCATGATTAGACTGTATGAGTGGGGTAATTATACTGAAGGACCACTCTGTCTAACTAAGCACCTTTGGAATCAACCTTCAGTGTGAAAACCTTCAACCTCAGTCACAAACAACCTTGCCTGGGCATATAGATTGCTCCTGTGTGGATACATTTTTACTACTACAGAGTGAGTGTATTAGGTGAAACCCCCTCAAAGGAAGAGGAGAAATCGGTCACTCTACATTTGAATTTCTCCAGAGTCTACCTTAGAAACATTTTAGGTTTTTTTTGTTTGTTTCTCATCTTACTGTTTTAGCTGAGTACTTTACAGTGCTGCTATAATACATCATAGTTGTGTGCAAGACTGAAATTTGTGTCTTTAACTGAGTCACAAATGCACAGGAAGTCTTGTAGGATTCTCCAAATGAAACTCAGTAGTAGACACCATGACTGAGGAGATAAATTCAACACAAAGTGAGGACTCGTCTCTACACATCTGGGAACCAAGAGATTCAGTTGCACTGCATTCAGTCATAGTTCATACTCAAATGTAGGAAGCCAGCATCCCTAATATGGAATTCACTGATTCGAATAGTAGGGTGGCTCTTCTGACAAGGAGCTGTTAACATTTATCAGGCAAAAGGGGAGGGAGGCTACCTGAGGGATTGAAGTCTAAACCCCAACATTTTCCAAGAGAGTTAAAATTATAGGAGAGAATTTGGCTTTTCTTGGATGCAATTCTGCATACTGATTAGCCTCCTAAAGAGGCAAATTTATTCAAATCTACCTCCCTAAAACAAATGTCATCTCCCCAGGGGAGTAAAATGGTGTGGAACTATAAACAGAGCTCACCATTTCGAAATCCTTTTTCAGGAAAATTCTTCTCTCTGCTCTCCAGCATTAGAGTATTTGTAACCTGGAAGCAGCAGCAAAAACTCATTTAAAAAGCGCTGGCAGTCCAATCTACACATACATTGTGCAGTCTCTAGATACACTGTATGATTGGTGTTGGGTGATCTCCCGAGAGGTCTGCTTCATGGCAAATTAACTTTAGCATTTTAATCATCGAGGCCATTTCTCATCTAAGATGAAAAGCATGTTTTGTGTTCTTTTTTGTCTCAGTGCATTTTCCAGGCAAGCCTCAAACTTGAAATTCTCCTGCCTCAGCCTCTCAAGTATCTTAGACTATAGGTGTATGAGTGTGTTCACAATACTGGGCTTATATCAGTTTCCTTTTAACATTTACCCTATGTCAAGTTTTAAAAAGGAAGCTGACCTCCCCATAAGAGCTATGACACACCTCTCTCTTTCTCTCTCTCTCTCTCTCTCTCTCTCTCTCTCTCTCTCTCTCTCTCTCTCTCTCTCT
>NW_021604597.1:18481385-18490655 GCF_004785775.1 Grammomys surdaster | reverse complement strand
TCTCTCTCTCTCTCTCTCTCTCTCTCTCTCTCTCTCTCTCTCTCTCTTTCTCTCTCACACACACACACACACACACACACACACAAGGAACTTAAATAGAGCTGACATGGCCCTCTCCTAGCAGCTAAGAGAGCTAATTAGAATGTTAACTTTTGAAACGTAAAAGATCCAGTAGCCCAATGTTCCCATCATACTATTTATAAGGCACAGTTAAACCCATGCTCACAGGGAAAATACCCTTCCCTTCTGTAAAGTAGACTGGCTTTTCTTGAAAAACCAAAGGGATTGAAACAAAAGCATATTGCCTTCTTATATACTTGGGCAGAAAAGAGACTGCCATTGACAATCATACTATTCTTTCTGACAATAGGTTCGAAGCCTAAAATATGTCTCCAGTTTGCTTTTGCAGGCATCAAATTCCAATTGTAGTAGGAGCATTACGAGTCTATATTTGAAGTCTCCAGAAATATTTAGAAAGACAGAAGCTTCTTCAGCAGGAAGTGGATCTTCCTGGGAGATTCAAGTGTACCTGACTCGGATCCCTGGAGAAAAGAAGAACAGCTGAGACAAAGTGAAAAGCAGAACAGAGAATATCACCTACGCACAACCCTGAGAGGTCAGTGAGATGCTTCTGCCAAGACTCAAGTTTCCAGAAGCCAGAAAACACATTTATTCTCTACTATGTCAGCATAGCTTCTCAACAATTTATTTCTAAATGAAGAAAGGGAAAGTTTTAATCAAAAAACACTTCCATATCTACCTCTATTTTGGCTTGCTAAAAATCTATATATTTTACAAACCTTCAGCAAAGGATTGCCTAAATCTCCTGTCAGCCCATAACATCTTCTCCCAGGATAGTCACAATACACTGCCTTCTCGGTCGTAATTATTTGTATACAGGTAAAATAAAGACATCTGTTTGCTTCATTCCTATTATTTTCCCATCCCTGATCCCATGTACTTTAAGGTCTTTGAAGACTGTGAGTCTCTTTCAATCCCTTGGCTTTTCTATTATGCATACAGCAGAGAATCTTACACAGAGGGAGTTCAAATTATTTCCCTCTGAATTAATGCTTATGCATTTTAAAAGCCTACACCTTATCTTCTCCTATTTCTAGTTTTCATATAACAAGTCAATCCTTAATCACTTACTTTTTTCTTACTATATTGCATAAGACAAACAATTGGCTATATGTTAATGACATTTATTCATTTATTGCATAGTGATACTTTCCAATTGCACATACTTCTCCTCCATTAATCATGAAAATCTCTTCATTTGTGAACAATTTTTAATATTTTTGAAAAGACCCTTCTCTTCTCGAGCTGAATGGCTATGACTTTTTATCTGCTCACCTGGTGTTACTCATCAGGTTGAACTGGATATGCTCAGTGGGAAACAAGGATAAAGGTTGGCTCACTAGATGGCTTGTTAATCCACATCGGCCAAAACACTTCTGACTTCTCATTTGTAAAATGAGATTTTAAGACTGTCATCATTATTTACTAAGCATTCACTATACCCTGGGAACTTAATAAAAAAGACTGCATTCAAAGAACTTAAATAATGAAGCCTCCACTTGCAGTAAGGGGATAGAGTGGGAACGCTCACTGAGGGTCACACCGTTTCCGGTGCTTTACATATTAAAAAAACATCAGTCTCATAAGGGCTCAGATGCAAAAATGATTTCTCAGAGGGAGGTTGTACCCTGATGGCAGAGAAGTGGGATTAGAGACCCCACAGCTGGAGCACTCTAATAAGAGATGGAGAGAGGAAGACAATATTAGCCTTTAGTTCGGCATATTAGAAGTTTTATGGGAAAAAGCAGGTGCTTCTCTTTTACGGGCTGTAAGTTGTGCCCATCAAGATAATCTAGGTGCATTCTGTATTCTCTGTAAGAAGGATTTGTTTCCTTTCCCACCACGCCAAGTGCAGTAACAACCTCTACCCAAAATAAATCCTGCCCAGACTCATAAACAAGCATTTAAAAAAGTACTAATTTCTTACTTCTTACTACAGAAAATGAAGATCAATTCTACCCTTAGTGCCCCCGTTCCAATACAATTAAAGAACAGTACTTTATGTACAAAACTGACTTATCGAAATATCTCTTAAAGAAATTATTTCTGTGCTTTACCCTCTAATCTTTATTTCTTCCTATTTTGAATGGAGAAATGTTATTGTCCTTACTATTAGAATTAGCTAATTAAGCCTAAAGTAATTACTCTCATGTGACCAACAGTAGAGAAACAAACATCAAATAATTCTAATGGGCAAATATGGTAAAGAAAAAAATATGTTTTAAAATTTGCAGTCCTCTATTTTCCTTTCCAAACTACAGCTTAAAGAAGTATCACTTCTTTTTATTATTTCATACGACATGTTGCATAGTCATTGAACCTTGAGCTCAAGGGAAATCTGACAATCACATTCATTTTACAGGCAGGAGGGGGTGGCATGCATTTAATAGCAGTGCCAGGTCTTGTGATCCCAAACCTGGTGTGTTTACTCTGTTATTGCACATCTTCCCTGCCTTGAAATGCTCTAAATCAGGAAGTCCTGTGCTTCATTCTCAACGAGGGTATAGAATGCAATTTCCAATGACTACTATGATTAGAAACTCCCATATGTAAAGCTAGGGACGGGCTAGTGGGGCTTCATCTTGAAAGTTTCCCTCTGTACTCAGAACATTGCAGCCAATTTTTAATGTTCTTTAGGGTGCAAGAGCCTTCCATGAAAAATCGGCTGATTCTGATGATCAAAACCAAACTCCTGGGAAGATACTTGACGTCACTTTCAGCAAAGAAACGTAACCTGGGTAAATGGTACCTTGTTAGCTATCTCTTAAATACATTTGTGTGTTTATGGAAAGACATTTAAATTAAAAATTAAAATTCCAAGAGAGTATTGCTGCTTACAAAATATAGCTTTAGAATGTTTTCTCTATTTTGTCAAATATAATATACAGCTGTGTGTAAACAAAGTTTCCAATTGCAAGTCTACATTTTTCATTTCCTTAAATAAAATACATAGTGCATGTTGAAAGCCATTAAAAGGAGCTATGTTTAAAAGATGCAATTTTCTATTCTGCTCTTATAACATTTTTTCTCAAAATGAAACATCTTGTGTCAAACTTAAGAATTAGGACTAATTTTTTAAAAAGCATTTTGGGCTGTTCAATGGTGAGATAGTTCTTGGAAAAGAAAGAAAATTATCATAAAGTGTAACAAAAATAAATTAGAGATAGTATTAAAATTTAGGGAGGAGGGTAATATATAATGCAAATGAGTTCCAGTCCTGCTTCTGTGTCTGCTTTTGCTTTAGAGTCAATGAGAAAATAGTTCCATTATTGAAAAGCATGTAACAGCTACATTTTTTATGAAAATCGTGGTCAACTGATGATTGACTATCTTTGTGGCTATACATTACTGGCATGCATTAAGTACAGACTCAGAAAATGATATAGGGACTAATGGGAGAAATCTCTTGCCCAACAAGCCTGAAGACCTGAGTAGAATATCCTCTGACCTTCACATGCATGCTATGCATAGATGCTAATGCACACACACACACACAAAAGTAAATAAATAAATGTTTGAAAAATATTAAAAAAAAAAACACTGAAGGCAGATAGGCTTTCAGTGATTCAATGTGAGCCTCTTGAATCCAGACTGGGCCTGTCATGCTGATGGTAGAAGTCTGAGGAGGTAACCCTAGTCCTTGACTCACAGGAGAAAGTGCTGAAGAAAAACGGCCTTTGTGGATTCAGAAGTACAAGTACTTTCGGTATTAGTCAGGAATCTCAACAGCTACCAGCTTTAAAATGTGCTGAGGCAAGTGAAAGCAAAAAATGAGTATTAGGTGGTGCTGGCTGAATCCCAGAAACAGAACTAGAAGGTCAGCTCCAAGACTCTATGGCCAGAAAACAATTCCCCAAGTACACAGCGAACAATCACTGCTAACAGTGAGGTGAGCCCATCTCTGAGCTTATACCCCATCTTAGTTACTGTTCTATTACTGTGAAGAGACACCATGACCACAGCAATTTATAAAAAAAAAAAAACAAAAAAAACACAACATTTAATTGAGGATTTACCATTTTTTTAAAGGTGAATTCATGACCAGCATGGCAGGTTCACATGGTAGGAAGCAGGCAGGCTTACCAGAGTGCTTATATCTGATCTGAAGCCACTAGGCAGAGAGAGAGAGAAAGAGAGACAGAGACAGATAGAGAGACAGAGAAAAGGAGGCAGGCCGAGAGATATTGGCTTTTGAAATCTCAAAGCCGTTGACATTCCTCCTCTAACAAGGCCTCAGCTCCGAATCCTTCCCAAACAGTTTCAACAACTTTGAAACCAAGCATTCAAATATATGAGCCATTCTCATTGAAGTCACCACACACCTCAATGCAGTTAAAAGTATATTGTGTCAGACTAACACACTACTATTAAACTTCTCCCTCATGTCCTAGAATCTCTAAACACTTGCCCTGCTCCCTAGGTGAGGGCTTTATCAATTATCTCCTTCTAGAATTTGACATATTACTACTCCCTGCCTTAACTTTTCCATTTTTAATCAACTGTACCAGCTGTGATATTGCACACAGTACTCTAGGCTGAAACAGAGTGTACCGGCACGTTCTGCCCCACGTTTGGGGGCCACTCTGTACCAGTCCACAGGTCAGGGTCTAGCAAGAGCCAGAGTGGGGATGGAGGGGCAAGAGACACAAAAAATGAAGACAAGACAGTCTGATCAAGTCCCTTTATTGAAAGGAAATCCTGGGTATTTATACGCTTTTCCACGTGCCTGCTGCCATGGACTAGCAGGGGAACACAGCTGAAGGCACTTTGCCACGTGCCTTGTAGCCATAGATACCACATGCGCTTTGCAGCTGGGGGCACTAAGCAGCAAAACAAGATATGTGAGAAAAACAAGATATTTATCAGAGTGTGCTCAGCTGTTGTAGGCTGTTGAAAACAAGTCTCTTGTCAGGGTATATGACTCGAGATGGCTGCAAAGATGATAGCCGCTTTCTGCTAGGAGTTGGCTCCCAACAGTAGAGGTCAGTCAACCTGGTCTACATCTGTAAATTTATAAGTTGAGTATTGTGGTTCACACTTATAATCAGAGCACTGAGAGTCTGGGTCAGGAAGATTGCTATGAGTTCAAAGACACCCTGGTGACAGAGTAGGATTCAGGCTGACTTGTGCTACAGGGTGAAACTATCTGAGTCTGAAAACAAGCAAGCATATGTACCCCCCCCCAAAAAAAAGAGGGAGACGTTCTGTGCTGGAGAAATGGCTCAGAGAGTAAAGTACTTGGTTCATAAACCTGAGCACTTGCGTTCAGTCCCTGGAATGCACATAAAGATGGAGGAAAGATCTCCCTCCTGAACGCTATCTTCCGACTTATAAACAGGCACGGTGTATGTGTGCCTACCCTAGCACAAGCACACACATAGTAATATTTTTTAAAGTTAATATTGAACAGACAAATGGATCAATGGTAAAGATGCTGGTTCCCAAGACTAATATCTCAAATTTGATCCCAGTACCCACATAACAGAAGAAGAAAAATTATTCCCAAGGGATGTCTTCTGACATCCACAGAAATGTCACAACAAGCACAAACACAAATCAATCAACAAATAAGTAAATATAAATGTTTTAATCAACCAATAATTTAGTACTGCACCATTTACGGTGTTTGTTGTTATTATTATTATTATTATTATTATTATAGTAGTACACAATTTAACCATACATTTCTGTACTAGTCAAGACAGATTTTGATAACAACAACAAAAAATTCAAAACTGTCAACTAACCAACAAATGTTCATTTTTCATTGTTATTACATGTCCAATTTGGGTCAGCCTGAAGGCTCTGCCTGTTGTAATCACTCAAAGACCCAGTCTGACAGAAACTCAATTGCAGAAAATTTTTTTTCAAAGATGGTAAGCCAGATAAGGATGACCAGATATCGGGTCCTATGCCCTCGAACTTCATTTTATTGATCACAACAAATGACAAAGTACTCAACTCAAGGAGGATAAAGAAGTATACAGTCTTACTTACTATTGCCTAAAAATGAAAGGCAAACATTTATGACTAAACATCTTTGAGACTGTAGTAATCCATTGTTGCTTCTATTATGCTATCCATGAAGCAACCTCAGGAAAAGGTTTTAACTAGCACAACCGTCCAGAGGTTCAAAGTCAGAGGAGCAGCATCAGACTCCCCTGGTGGACACCTCTTGATGTGCAACTTCATGTTGGTCAAAGTACTTGTAGGAAGATAATATGGCATCATGAAATGGGAATGCAGAGAGCAACTCAGTAGTCAAGCTTCCTCTCAGGATGACTTGCTGTTTCGAGAGCTCAAGCATCCCATGAAAACAACCCTTATGACCTAAAAGTCCTCCACTATGTCCCACCTCCTCCACTACCTCCCAACACCATCACCCTACAGAGCAAGCTGCCAACACCTGAACCAAAGAACACACTCAAGCTCTACCCAAACCATGACAAGGAGAAAGAAACTTTTGTAAATATTTCTGAAGCATAGTAACTATGTTCTCTTTAGACAAAAGAGAGAGAGAGAGAGAGAGAGAGAGAGAGAGAGAGAGCTATTTTCTTCAGTATAACTTTTATTTTAAAATACCATAGAAACCTATGAGAAAGTTATATTTTTATTTCTTAGCTTAGTCTAAGTTTGGAAACTATTTAGAACTGAATGTATCATAGTCTGTGTAGTAAAGTCTATTGTGGTGGACTGACTTCAGGAAGCACATCAAGGGTTCTGATGCCTGAGTGTCCAAACTGTGTATAAACCCTTCCCTATTACATGGAAGACCTGCACCATGACTGTACGTAATGTAATATATGGAGAGAAGATAAAGTTAAATACTCATGTCCTGTCCTTGATATAATATTTGAATGTCAGGAATTGTGGGTACTCTTTGAGATAACAACAGAGTTTAAATAACAGCTAGTCAGAAACTGAGATGCTCAGTAATAGAACCTCAAGAAAATAAACTCTTCAAACAGCCTTTGTGATCTTACAAGCTTACCCCAGATATGTCTCCAAATTAAAATGCATCCTGAGTCAATCTTTGACCAAAATCTTGTAAAATACTAAGATGAACTGTGTTTAAAGCTTCATTCCCCCAAAACTGCATAAATAAAAGCTGGTAAATTGCTATGTTTTGTTTCTCTGTTACAAAAAATAAAAATAAAAAGAACGTACCTGCTTCTTACAGTTCAACATCAATAGTCTTATTTATCTTTTGCATGATTTTCATCAACTTTTATTTGAAACCTTTTGATTTAGTAATTTAAATTTACAGAAAAGTTGCAAGGCTGATATACAAGAAGGTCCAAAGTTGGTCCATTCTGATATCTCAGCAGGATATGGCACTTGCCAGCAAACTCAACAACCTGAGTTTGATTCCCTGACCTACAAAAGAAGAGCGAACCAACCGGTCCCTACAAGTTTTCCTCTGAACTACACAGATACACACACACACACACACACACACACACACACACAAACACACACACACACACACATACACACTAATAAATTAATACAATTAGCAAAAGAGGAACACTCAGTATACTCAGATCCATGAGTTACTCACCTGTGCCAATCACTTTACCATCTCGTCTCTCACATAAAAAGTCTTCTGAACCATTTGATAACAGGCTGGAAAAATATTTCTTTAAACCTAAACACCTTATGCCCCGAGACACGGTGTTTTCTAACAGTGCAGTATAATTATTTAAAAGGAAGGAAATTGTTTAATTTTCTAATCCACAGTTCGTATTCAAGCATCACAAACTATGCTAATAAAGTACGGTACATCCAGCTCCTTTTTTAACTCTTCGATCTAAAATGCAAATTAAGCTCATGCCACTTCAGTTAAGTTTGCTCTATGCTCTGTAATTGTTTCTAAAGGTATCACCAGCATTCTTGGCTTTGCATTTTAGAGCACAGAAACAGAGTTTATTTGGGGTCTTCATGATGGGATGCAACTGTAGAGAACGCCACACAGGTGCCCTGTGTCTGGTCCATGGTACCACTTAAAAGGCATGCAGACTCTACCTGGGAATTACAACATAAAGCCATGAACACCTTATGAAAATCTTCCTGTCAGCCTTTATGTTTACTCCTATTAGTTGGATATCTAGGAACTTTATTTCTCAGTCGTAGGACATATGGATGTTTAACCTGATAAGAAACTACAAAGCCTTTCCCAATGGCCCTTTGTAGTAAGTTCGTCATATCCTCAGCATCCATGGGATTGTGTTCAGCCTCTGGCCCACAATCTGCTTGGGATGACATGTAGCCTGAGATAACTTTCAATAGTATTCAACACAAAGTTGAGCTTAAAATATTGATTTGTTTTTCTTTTTTGTGATTTTTCTTTAGAACTCAATTATAAACTTTATTTTCATATCAGTTTGAATATCTCTGTCTTGATGATGAGCACCTTTGAAAGTTCAAATGTGCCTGTTGGCCATTTGTGTGTATCTGTTCAAGTTCTCTGAGTCATAGGAAATTATATTTCCTATATAGAAATTCTTGATCAAATGCATTTCACATGGACTTTCTCCAAATCTATGACTTCTCTACTCATTATGGTAATGATCACTTGATAAGCAAGAAATCTCAATCTTAACAAAATCCAGTGCATCACTTTTTCTTTTTCTTTATGGTAATCATTTTCTGTATTTTTATTAAATCTTGCTAGAAAGAATATAGTTTTTGAGCTGTCTTAAATTATTTCCTAATAAGTAAGAGTAGTAATAATTTTTAAAATACTACTTATAGATTTAAGTTCTAATATACCATTTAGCCTTCTCTTTGCAGTTGGTTTAAAACAAGCTTACTTGAACTCTCAAGGATGTTTGGCAATGTCTGGTGACATCAGAAGATCTGGAGGAGAAAGGAGTGCTCAAAGTCTCAGTGATAGGGATGCTATCAGAACCCTATACATGACAATCCTGATAACAAAATATCAATGGTGTTGAGGTGGAAAAACTGAACTGTAAAGTAGAACCAGTAACAGAGACAGTAATTTTGTACTAGATGACAACTAAGATAATTGCATGTTTGGGCCAACAAACGTGAATAGTAGCGTGACTTATGCACACATGCTTAGGTTAGTATAAAGCCCCTGGGACTTTCTAAGTCAAAGAAATCTAAAACACCAGAGAGAGAGAGAGAGAGAGAGAGAGAGAGAGAGAGAGAGAGAGAGAGAGAGAG
>NW_021604597.1:18465340-18481375 GCF_004785775.1 Grammomys surdaster | reverse complement strand
GAGAGAGAGAGAGAGAGAGAGAGAGAGAGAGAGAGAGAGAGAGAGAGCAGAAGTTTGCCTATTATAGGAGTCACATTAGTGAAGGGTTACTACTCAAGCTAAATTAAAACAAATCAGTGACATTTTTCTCTCCATTATGTGCACAAATCTCCCATAAAAATCAATGAAAGCCACATCTGTGCAACTGAGATCCAAATGCAGCTAGTTCCAGCTCTAACTCACCAAACCTTCCAGGGTTCATAAACTCCACAATAGTTGCTCAGGAACAGGAGGAACCTAAGATGAATACAGCAGCTCAAGCCAAATCCTGGATGAATCATCCAGATCATTTTGTTGTCTGGTTTATTAGGCAGCTGAGGAATCTGAAGGTTCTGGATGCAATCACAACTGGAGTGGAGCTTAAGGGAATAGTCCTGAATCAAAGAAAAAGCCACTATGGTTTAAAAGAAAGGAAAACAGGTTGTGTCTCCCAATTACAAAGGCAGCCTATACTTACTGGGGGGAGGGAAAGATGGAGGATGGAGGGAGGGAAGGAGAGACGGACGAAGGGAGGGAGGGAGGGAGGGAAATAAGGAAGGAAGGAAGGAAGGAAGGAAGGAAGGAAGGAAGGAAGGAAGGAAGGAAAAAAGGAGGGAAGGAGAGAGGGAGCTATAAATCCATAAATCATTATTTATAAGCAGTATGACAGATTTAAGTACAATTTGTCTACATAATTCTGTCAATTTGCTTGGGATCTAGTATTATATAAAGTTGTATACACTGTACCCATGTAGTTATAAAATCCTTTGAAATATTGTTTCCATGTATAACTATTATAGCTTGGGGATGACATCCAAAACTTCTAAGGTTCTGTGTGCTGAGAGTTTGGTCTACAACGAAGTACTGCTGAGAAATGGTGAGACCTCCAAGGTGTGGGGCCTGGTGGGAGATGGTCAGGTCATTGGGATACTGCTGTAGAAGGCTTTCAAAGAGTATTTCCTAGATTAGAGATATTACAAAAGTGAGCTGCTACACAAGGAGCTTGTCCACCCAATAACTGCTGATGTCTTATTTTGTGAAGAGATCTTTGCCTCCCACATATGTAGTTCTCCACAAGGTCCTCTGCACAGTCAGCTGCTAGCCTCATATCCTTTAACCATCAGAAGCTAAATGAACCTTATTTTGTTGTAGTGTTAGCTTACCTCTCAGGTTATAGTTACACAAACGAACAAATACAGCACTTAATCAAGAGGTTTTATTGCAGTTTTTACCATACCAATTTGTTTATTTCATGTTGAGTGTCTGGTTAAAATTTATTCTTAGGTTTTGGATCATGCAATAGTAATTTTATTTAAGAGGAAATATTTCTCTCCTTTTCTTTTCATAGACTATAATCTCCAAGGTAGGGTTGTAGGATCATGATTTATACTGTTTTAATACCCAGTATAAACTGTAATGTTGCATCAATCTAACTTGTCCAGATCACTACACTCATCCTCATTGGAGCATAAACTATACTAATGGCATCAATATAATATGTATTTATTTCTTCTTCTCTGAAGGAAGCAACAAGAGAAAAAAAACTAATAGACAAACATATTAGGCATAACATAGTCTTCAATTGACAATAACCCAAAATGTTTTCCCATAAAATATCAAGGAAACAATGAATTATAAAGACATGGAAAATACTTATCTGAAGATGATAAATCTTACTTATTAAGGTAATGGCTCATAAAAGTTTCACATAAAAGGCTTTAAAAAAACTAAAAGTACATTTAAACATTTAAAGGTATGAAGTCAAATACAACACATTTAACCTGTTTTTTTAGTCTTTAAGGTATCATACAAGATAATGGATTTTATTATGGCATTTTATACATGTTTCATTCTTATTCGTATCTCTCTCCCAGGCACCTGGCACCCCTTGACATCCTCTTCTCTCTTCCCAAAGCTTCTTTTCTTTCCTATATCACATGTATTCTAACAGACTCACTTCTTTTCTCCAATCCTCTTAAAATGTTTTCTTCACCCTCATACTTGCCTTCTCAGTCCCATGGCTTTATACACATACAAATATATACAATTAAAATCTGGAGACGACTCTGTCAGAAAAGCACCAGCTGACTACACAAGCATAAAGAACTCAGTTTGAGTCCCCTACACCAACACTAAAAATCCAAGAGATTATATTTTTTATAACCACTGGAGCTGAGGGAGTTGGGCTGGGCAGAAACAGGCTGATCTCCAGAGCTCATTGGTCAGTTAGCCTAGCCTATCAGTGGGCATCAGAATCAGTGAGATACTATATCTCAAAAGATAAGGTGGCAATGTGATTGAGAAAAATACTCAACATTGACTCCTAGTTTTCACATACATACACACCTGCAGGTATGTATATGTGCACAAATATAAACACACACATACACTATAGATACACATGCATACATGAAAAACTAGAATCCACATACAAAAGAAAGCATAATGTTTATCCATCTGAGTTTGACTTATTTTGCTTACCATTATTTCCAGTTTCATCCAATTTCTACAAATGTTATGACCTCTCATATGCAGAACTTCATTGCATATACAAATGTCATTTCCCTTATCTGTTCAGATGTTGATGGGCATCTAGGATGGATCCGTTTCATAGCTACTATGAATACTATAATAAAGATAACTGTACAGATACCTCAGAGCTAGGACAATATATCTGAAGTAAGACTTATAGCCCTTTGAATATATACAAAGGAGTGATGTGGCTTGCTCATATGAAAGTTTAACTTATAGATCTTAGAGGAACCTCCATCCTGATTTTTATAGTGGCAACACCAGCTTACATTCCCACTAACAATGAATGTATGAATCAGTGGTTCTCAAACTTCCTAATACTGCTACCTTTTAATACAGTTTCTTATGTTGTAGTGACCCCCGATCAACAAACTATTTTGTTGCTACATCATAACTGTAATTGTGCTATTGTTATAAATTATAATGTAAGTATCACATATGCAGAACATCAGATATGTGAATCCCAATGGGACTGTGACTCTCAGGTTGAGAATCACTGGAATAAATGTTCCTCTTTCCCCAAATCCTTGCCAGTATTTGTTGTCATTTATTTTCCTAATGTTAGCCATTATAGCTAAAGTGAAGACAAATCTCAAAGTAGTTTTAATCTGCATTTCAATTATGGCTAAGCATGTTGAATACTTTTTGAGATATTTATTCAATAAAATCTTTTAAAATCTTCATAAATACAGAGAAACACATAAAATCATCATTTATCTTTTATATTTTCTTGTACTTTCAATAGCATGAAATGACCCAACCATAAATATGGTTAATGTGCAGATTTGAGATGGGTCAATGGGCATCAAAATGGACATTGATGACCAGGAAGTAATTTAAGGAAACAAGCAGTCTTTGAAGGATTGAGGCTGAGTGCCTTTGCAGCAGCAATTCCAGGAATAAGTAGCATGTAGATCAGGGATTCTCAACCTATGTAACCCTTTGACAGGGATCATCTAAGACAATGTGCAAGCACAGATATTTATATTACAACTTGCAACGGTAACCAAGTTATAGTTATGAAATAGCAACAAAAATATTTTATGGTTTTATAATAATTCACCACAACATGAGGACCTTTATTAAATGGGTGCAGCCTTTGGAAGGTTGAGAAGCACTGATGTAGATTACTGTTCTTTATCTCCTACATGTTTTTCTACTACATTACAGTGTCTTAAGAGGAGAAATGGGAAAGATATAGGAAAGGACAACAGGTTGGAAAGATCAAAGCCAAGAATCACAAGGCAGCCTATAGAATAGGAAAAAATTCACCAACTCCACATCTGATAAGGGGCTAATATGCAAAATATATAAAGAACTCACAAAACTAGACATAACAAACAAAATAATCCAATTTTTAAAATGAGTTACAGACCTAAACAGAGAGTTCTCAATAGAGGAATCTCAAATGACCAAGAAACACTTAAAGAAATGTTCAACATCCTTAGCCATCGAGTAAATTCAAATCAAAACTACTTTGAGATTCCATCGTACATCTTTCAGAATGACTAAGACCAAAAACACAAGTGACAGCCCCTACTGGAAAAGATGGGGAGCAAGGGGAATATTCCTCTACTTCTGGTGGGAGTGTAAACTTGTATAGCCACTATGGGAATCAATATGATGGTTCCTCAGAAAATTGGGAATCAATTTACCTCAAGACTGAGCTATGCCACTCTTGGACATATACCCAGAGGATATTCTATCCTACCCTAAGAACACTTGTTCAGCTATGTTCACAGTAGCTTTATTCATAATAGATAGAAATCATAAACAAGCTAGTTGTCCCTCAACAGAAAAATGTATAAAGAGAATGTGGTACACTTACACAATGGAGTACTACTCAGTTGATAAAAATAATGATACCATGAAATTTACAGGCAATTAGATGAAAATAGAAAAAAATCATCCCACGTGAGGCAACCCAGATCCAAAAGACAAACATGGTATACACTCATTTAAAGGTGGATATTAGCTGCTAAGTAAAGGATAGCCATGCTACAATCCACAAGCCCAAAGAGGCTAAGTAACAAGGAGAGCTCCAGGGTATATGCACAAATCTCTCTGGGAAGGAGAAATAGAATATATTTTGCATGTGGACTGAGGGCAAGTGGGGATGAGAACAGGAGGGATTAGGTGGGGGATGGAAGAAGCGAGAGCTAGAGCGAGAGCAAACTCAGAGCTGATTGGGCCTGGAGGGCATATGGCACCAACACAGAAACCTAGTGACTTCCTGGAATCTCTGAGGGTGACCCTAGCAAGGACTACTAATAATGGACGATTTGGAGCCTGAACCAGCCATCTTCATTAACCAAGCAAGGCTTCCAGTAGTGAAATTAAGATACCAACCCAGTCACAAAACCTTTGACCTTCCACCTGATCTGCCTGTAAGATGTTCTAGGACAATCTGTGGGAGTAGCCAACCAATGACTGGTCTAACTTGAGGCCCATGCCACAAGGAGAATGCAAATGCACAGCACTGCCTGGAACCAGGAACTGAAAGCTAAATAGTCCGGAGACCTAGGGTAGAATCAAACACAATTGGGAAAAAAAAAAGACAAATGATTCCTGATGATATTCTGCTATTATCATAGATCAGTGTCCAATCCAATCATCATCAGAGAGGCTTTGCCAGTAGTTCGTGGGAGCAGACACAATGACCCACAGCCAAACACTAGGCAGAAAGAAAGCCCAAGTTAGAGATCTCCACTGGCTCCCTCCACTTGGGATCCCTACAAAGAGAAGGAAGAATTGTAGGAGTCAGATGGGTGGAGGACATCAAAAGAACTTGGTACACAAAATCATCTAAGCAGGGCTCATAGGGACTCACAGGGATGGAAGAGGCCATCATGAAGCCTCCCTGAGTCTATGCTAGGCCCTCTGTATATATGTTATGGTTGTTAGCTACCCTCTGACTCTTTCTTAGGACCCTTTTCTTCATACTGGGTTATCTCATCCAGCCTTGATATGAGGGTTTGTACTTAGTCTTATTGTATTTTTATTATGTCACATTCAGTGAATATCTCTGAAAGGCCTGTTCTTTTCTGAAAGGAAATGGAAGAGCAATGGATCTGGGGTGTAAGGGGAGGGAGGTAACTGGAAAATGTGGAGGGGAGGTGACAGTTAGGATATATTATATGAGAGAAGAGTAATTTTTTTTATAAAACTTAACTACTAGGTCTGATCTGAATAACTAACTAGGTATACAAGTTTGCATCTGTGGTAACAAAGAAGGCTAGAAAGATATGTGTTTAGAGTTTTCTTGGGGATTTGTTAATTGAGCCATATGTAAAAAAAAAATCTAAATGGGTTGATAACTTTGGAACTTAAAAGTTTGGTGCTAGCAATACTCATCTGAAAGTTGTCAGCATCCAGATGTTTTTGTATCCAGCGGAATAGAACAAATCTGTGAAGACAGTGTAGACAGAGGAAGAAAAAGTTCAAGACTGACACCTTAAGAATGTTACATTTTGTAGCTGACAAAGAAGGGGGTGGGGCAGAAGCTAAAGGGGAAATTCCTTAGAGAAATAGTAAGAAAAATAGAAGGAAACAAGAAGTGTGTGGTATCCTGGAAACCAGGAAAGCCTTCTTAAGTTGAACTCACTCCAAGTCCTTTGTACTGGAAAATTATACTTTCCTAATAAAAGAAGAGTTAAAAGTACAGAAACAATTCCAGCTCCTCTGTAGCAGCACTGCACAATTTCAAAATCTTACAATGGAAAGTTGAGGACACAACTCATAATTTGGTCTGTGATATACACTCTTTCCAAATCTGCAAAATAATTTTCCAGAATTCTGAACATTACTGAGAGAGGCTATAATAGATGCAATAAAAAAGAAATCATCACATAATGCCAAGTCTCATTACTACATATGAAATAAATCCCTCATATGGCTACAAAGACATGGAAAACTTAATGTGCAACTTTATCAATTAGTCTTTGGTTGATGGTTTAGTCCCTAGGAGCTCTGAGGAGTCCAGTTAGTTGATACTGTTGTTCTTCCTATGGACTTGCAATCCCCTTCAGCTCCTTCAGCCCTTTCCCTAGCTCTTCCACTGAGGTCCATGGGCTCAATCCAATGGTTGGCTGTGAGTATCTGCAACTGTCTTAGGTGCTGGTTAAGTGTTTCAGAGGACAGCCATATTAGGCAAGCACTTCTTGGCATCAGCAATAGTATCAGGGTTTGATGTCTATGGATGAGATGGATCCCAAGGTGGGGCAGTCTCTGGATGGCTTTCCTTCAGGAAGTGGAGGGGGAATGGGATGGGGGTTTGAAGAGGAGAGACTAAGAAGGGGGACAACATTTGACATACAAATAAATAAAAATAATCAATTTTAAAAAAAAGCAGAGCTGTGCATAGTGGCTGTACCTGTAATCTTTGCACTCAGCAGGCTGCAGCAACAGGATCACAAGTTGAAGGTCATCCTAGGCTACATAACAGACTCCAGGCTCTCCTGAACTATGTACTGAGACCAGTTCTCAAAAACTTATGACAAGAAAAAAAAAAGAAAACAGTAAAACACAAAGGAAATCTCTTTGAGAACCTGGACAATACCTAGTCGGCTAGGTTAGTTTCCACATTCCTACACAAAATATTATATTAATGATAGGTGTAATTGATTCAGTAAGGCAATATCAAGTGTTTTCAAGGAATTTTATTATTATTCATAATTTTCACAGCTAAAAAACATTAAAAATTACATTTTCCTGTTGTTCAGATCATTTTTGCCAAAGCAGATTCTTCCATATTTAATCTATACTTTACTCAGAATACAAGCAAAGAAATAATGTTTAAAATTTTGTAGAACACAATAAATACCTTAAGAGTATAAGTGAATAGAAATTAAGGTCTAAATGTGGCCACAAACTGGGTTTCCATTTCCAAATAATCATCACAAAATAGAAAGAAAATCATAAGATTTGTAGTCTCAATTAAAAAAAAAAAACAGTTCCAGAAAATATTTCTGTACCTTAGTTTAATTATGCCCTTTAGATTGATATATCTTCAATGATAGAATCCAAATATGATATGGACATTAGCTGTTAGGTAAAGGATAATCATGCTATAATCCACAGACCCAGAGAGGGTAAGTAACAAGGAGAAATCTAAGGCAGATGCATAGATCTTCCTGGGAAGGGAAAATAGAATAGATTTTGAGGATGACCTGGGGATGGCAGAGATGGATGGGAACAGGAGAAATCAGGCAGGGTCCATGGAGAGAGAGAGAGAGAGCACTAGAAGAGATGACTCAAATTGAGAAAACTTAGGGGGCAATATGAAAATCTAGTGCAGTGGAAAGTCCCTGGAATCTACAAGGGTGGCCCTAGTGAGGACTTTTAGTAATGGGGGATACAGAATCTGAGCTGACCATCTTCCGTAACAAGGTAAGGCTTCCGGTGGTGAGACTGAGTCAAACAACCCAGTTACAAAACCTTCAACTTACTACCTGACCTGTCTGCAAGATGTACTAGGAAAATGGTGGCACAGAATCTGTGGAAGTGATCAACCAATGAGTAGTCTAACCTGAGGCCCACCCCCATGAGAGGGAGCCCATTTCTGACACCAGAGACTCGTGAGTTCAGAGACCTAGGATAAAACCAAACCTCACAATGAAATGATTCCTTATGAGATTCTGCTATACTCACTGTAGTGGTTTGAATAAAAATGGCCCCATAATCTCATAGGGAGTGTGGCCTATTAGGAGGTGTGGCCTTGTTTTAGTTGGTGTGGCATTGTGGGAGGAAGTATATCACTAGGGGTGGGCTTTGAGATTTCAGATGCTCAAGCCAGACCGAGTGCAACATACTCTCTTCCTACTATCTACAGTTCCAAAAGTAGGACACTCAGTTACCTCTCCAGCACTATATCTGCCTGCATGCCACCATGCTTCTCATCATGATGATAATAGACTACATCTCGAAACAGTGAGTCAGCCCCAATTAAATCTTTTCCTTTATAAAAGTTTCCATAGTAATGGTGGCTCTTCACTGAGACACTCAAAGATCAGTGCCTAGCCCAATTGTCATCAGAGAGGCTTCATCAAGCAACTGGTAGGAGTAGATACAGAGCTCCCCAGCCAAACATTAGGTGGAGCTTGGGGAACACCACAGAATAGGAGGAAGAAGAACTGTAGGAGCCAGAGAGGTGGAGGATACTAGGAGAACATGGCCCATAGAATTAACTAAGCAGGGCTCATGGGAACTCACAGAGACTGAAGTGGCAATCATAAAACCTGCATGGGTCTTCACTAAGTCTTCTGCATATATTGTATGACTATTAGCTTGGTGTTTTCCTGGGATGCCTAAAATTGGGAGTCCATGGGGCAGAGTATGCCTATGACTCTTATGCCTGTTCTTGGGACCCTTGTTCTTCTATTGAGTTGCCTCGTCCAGCCTTGATATGAGAATTTGTGCCTAGCCGTATTGTATTTTGTCATGTTGTGGTCTATGGATATCTCTGGAAGGCCTGCTCATTTCTGAAGGGAAATGGAGAAAGAGTGGACCTAGAGAAGAAGGGAAGTTGGAGGGGGGACTGGAAAAGGTGGAGGGAGGAGAAACTGAGGTTGGGATATATTGTAGGAGAGTACATTAAAAAATAAAAGAAATGTAAATTTTATTGTATTACTGAATAATGTTGCAATGACTTTTTACCAAAAAGAAAGAAAGGAAGAACACAGGCTGAACGAGCTATGGAAGAGAAGTCAGTAAGCAGTACCCCTCCATGGCCTCTGCATCATCAGCTCCCACCTCCAGGTTCTGGCCCTGTTTGAGTTCTTGATCTGACCATTTAGTAATGTGTTATGATATGGAAGTGTAGATCAAATAAACCCTTTCCTCTCCACGTTGCTTTAGTCATGGTGTCTCATCACAGCAGTAGCAACCATAACTAAGACAGAGTACTTGCTATCATGCTTAGGGCCCAAGTTCTAGGCCCAGCACTGCCAAAAACAAAGAAGTGAGACTGCCTTCCTTACACTTTCAGCTTTTATATACACACTAGGCACAAAATAGACAATGACTAAACTCGTGTTCTCTTCTGAATGCCTAGTGAATATTATAATTTTAAATTAAACAGGAGAAACAGGTGTCTAGAAAAGTCAGAAGATGAAGGCTGAGAGAGAGTTCAACTAATGAGAGGGTTGTCATCAAGCCTGACGTACCAAGTTCAATCCTCAGAACATATAAAAACACACATATTGGAATGATAGAACAGACTTCTCCAATTTCCACATAGGTGTTATTACATGTACACACACACACACACACTAAATAAATGTTTGAAAAGTAATTTTTTAAGTCAGAACAGGGATCAGTCTAAGGGAATAGTTTGGAACCTATAAAATGAACAGTTGTAATCCAAAACTGTGTTCACCCGACAGCCACTTCAGTCTTGTCTGCCATAGTGCCCTCTTATTGCTCTGAGCTCAAGGATAATGGATGCTTTGACACATCTTGAAAGTTGAGAAAAGAAAATGGAGAAAGGTGGCAAAGACTCATAAATTTATATTACCAAAAGCAATAACAGATACAGAGCATCTGTGCATACATATCAGCATTGTCCCTTCTGGGGGCTGCCAACTCCTAGGCCAGGGAATGCAGTCTCACCTTTCAGAACATGGTCCAGCTTCAAGGCTGATAATTACTTCCTCGGAAAGAAAATAATCAAGAAATTGTTATCTAAACACTAAGCCTTTAATTATCGGAGTCCCTAAAAGAAAAAAAAAATCTCATTTTAACCTGGAAATTTTCTGTTTTCTCACTTTCAGGGACAGAAGAAAAAGAAATACCAGGCTTATATTATTTAGAACAAAGAATCACACTTTTTTTCTAAATGTCAGCAGATACTTTTCTAGTCAATCCTGAAAGAGTAATGCAGCAACCTTGAAAAAAGGGAAGGACTGAAGAACAGAAGCACAGCTTGACCCACCTACAGTTATCTCTATTAGCTTTAATGTGCAAAGCAGCACTGAAAAGCAACAATAGATTTCTCTGCATTCTGTTGTCTTCAGTGTAGGTGGGAGAAAATTGTCATCTCCGGTAGAGTAATCCAATTCACATGTTGTTTATGCTATTTGGAGATGTGAAACATTTAAAATTACCATTTTCAAAAGTTCCACTGGTGTTTCTACATTCAAAGGAAGGGGATTTTATGTGAAAATGACCTCGGCTGCTTCAAGGATGGTGAATGATGAGGATGAGAAACGTTCCTCTGGGGGCAAACTTGGGAACTGCTATGTAAACTTGCAGGTGTGTCTTGATCCCTCTGGTCTCCCTCCCTTCTTCCACAACTCATACATGTTCTATATTGTCTAGAAGTTACCTCTGCCCTCCCTTCTGCTCCCTAGACCTTATGAATGAATTTGGATGGCACACCCTAATGTAGGGTGGAAGATGAGTTTGTTACATAACATGAAGCATTCTCAAGTGTCCAAATGACTAACAACCACAGGGCCGTTATGGAGGAAAACAGTCTCACAGGTGAAAGTAGACAATGGCCAAGGAGCTCGTCCTGCTTGGCCAAACATTTAAATCAGTTATGTAGTATCTGCTCAAGTCTGAGGAACAGACAGCTGTGCTAAGGGCCATGCGTTCTGCTGTCTAGGTGACTGAAAGGCCCATTTGGAGTAACTCTACAAGGTGGGACAAGGGATACACCTGTTCTGTACAGTGTTAAAGCCTCCTGCTAGATGCTAATTTTATAATCTTCCTGGAACTTTCAGAAAGTTATGTCTTCACCTGGGGTCAGACCTCATCCCTCTGAGTGTGTGTGTGTGTGTGTGTGTGTGTGTGTGTGTGTGTGTGTAAATTGAAAACAAAGAAAGAAAAAATACATTTAATAAATGTAGCAATAATAGTCATGCTTTCCCAAGGAAAAAAAAATATGCTTCTCTTCATTGGCTTTCATAAAACCCCTGTGCACTTTCCTCCCTCTAGGTTAACCTGTTCCTCTCCATTTATCTTAAAGGGGGGAAGGGCAACTATGATTCTCCTTCCTTTCATGTGGTATTTTAAATTCTAATGAGGGGAAATTTTGACATTACCCCTTTCTTCAAACTGGCACGTTAAGAAGGAACAAGAGGTAAAGCCTGAAGCTCACTGTGAAAGTGTCTACCTTCATTGACCTCCAAGCAAACTTCTGTCTCACTAGCTACTGAACACTATCTATGTAAGAGAAACATGCTCCTGACTAGAGCAGAAATTTGCTGAGGAGTCAAAGATATCTGCATTGCTATAACCTACTTGCCTGTTTTGCCCAATTTTGTTAGCAGGATGATGCTATCTCTTGAATTGTGTGCCTATTTCTAAAGTCCCTTCTGTGACCACCTGGTCCTTGTCTCATCCTAGGTATCATTTGGATGAAAACTGGACCCCACAGGGCCCTACATGTTCTATATCTAGTCTCCAGCTTCACACCTGGCACTAAGAAGCATGATTTAAGAAGAGCATGACTATTGAAGGCTAGAACTCTAGTGGCCCTGAAACTTCAGTTATCTTGGAAAATGAGAAACAAAGGATACAATCGGGAAAAAAATGTTCCTATTCTAAAGAAGTATAGCAAAGGGTCTCAGGGTTACCATATTTTGACCTTGCTTCTTCCTGCCCCTACTACTGTCTGTAGGAGAGCAAGAGCAGGACAGTGGGCAGCAGATAAGAAGAATGCTAAAATGCTATTGCACTTTATTTAAGGAATAGCAGCAGCATGAAGCAAGAGTTTTATAGTGCCCTGGGTTCAATCCAGGGCCATGTTTGCCATTCTAGTCTGGACTGCACCAGCTGAGACATGCCAATCATCTTCTCTCCTGTATCCATTCACCTCAGTATTCTTTTGTTAGCTTAGTTTTGTTTGGGAGGACTCTTTGTTAATTCAGGTTTGGGGGGGCATTGTTTTAGCTTAGTTTTGTTTGTTTTGGCTTTTGAGACAGGGTATCATTGTATAATCCCAGCAGGCCTGGACCTGGCTATCTAGATCAGGCAGGACTGGAGTTCACAGAACGCTACTTACCAAGTTCTCTCTCTCTCTCTCTCTCTCTCTCTCCCTCTCTGTCTCTCTCTCTCTGTCTCTCTGTCTCTCTCTCTCTCTGTGTCTCTCTCTCTCTCAACTTTTTCTTGATTCTATGTGAATTTCACATCATGTACCCCGTCATACTCATCTCCTCTCATCTCTTTGTATGTGCCCTCCTACCTTGCATCCCCTCCCCCACAAAAAAGAGAAAATAAGTTAGAAAGAAAAGTCTTATCACGAAACTGTAGTGTGTCACACAGTATAACCTTTTGTCCACCCATCTTTACTTGCAAATGTTCGTTGCAATGAGTCTGTTTCAAGGCCCCTGACTTCTATTACACTATCGATACTGAATCTTCATGAGGACTCCTCTTGGATATCTTGCTGTTGCCCTGTGTCACAGAGATCCTGCGGCTTTGCCACACTTAAGAGTTAGCTCAAATAGGTCTGTCAATCACCTAGACAGAAAAAATATGTTCCCAGGAAAGTTGTTTCTCCAAGAAATTTCAAGAAATGGTGGAAAGCACACCTAAGCATATAGACTGTCATGGTAGCTTTGGCCATTGTCTACCACAGCCCAAGACAATGTCCTTCTACAAAATAATGTCTCAAGCCTTGAGAATGTCATATGTCAACAAACAACAAACTCTGTATCCTAAGTGCTCATCTAAACTCATTCAATAGGAACCAAAAGGGCCAGGACCAAGAAGCCACTGTGATACCCCAGCAACAATAGAAAAGAAAGACTTAAGAAGCCCATGGGTTGGAGAATTGGGTAAATTATTAGTAACTGGGTTTGCCTTTGGGAAATGAAGGACAGGCTTTGTAATATTGAAGTGAGTATAAATCATAGGAAGGATGTGTTAGACTTTCTAGAGGTGGAAAAGAGGACAGAAATAGGTGGGCAAGTGCCAGAGAGTGAGAGTCAAATTGTCCTTTAAATAAGAGGTCTATTAATACTAAGAGCATGGTAGGGATCTGAAGTAAATTTTCAGCTACCCAAGATAAGACCAAGTAAGGTGTCTTCATTAAAAAATACTCAAAAGGAGAAGGGAAAGAGGGAATTTATTATTACTATGTGACCTACAAGAAATGACAATTGCCCAACACTCTCCAACTCTGGTACAGCCTTATCAACCTTCTCTGCTCAGCCTAGCTTACTTGGAAGGCCTGTTTGTTTTTGTGTCAATGCGACAGGACAGTATGGAAACAGACCTACTTAGTATTCATATTTCCAAAAGTCTTAGGGTAAAAACATCTAGCTCCAGAAGCTTCAATAGATTAGAATAAACCCACTGACTCCAATATATCAGCAATAGGAATAGTGAGAGATAAGAAGGAAGATTGAATCAGACTGGCCATGCTTTAGGTTAACAGTGTAAAATCAGTCTTCTAGGGGCTGACAGGAACTTTGATTTTTTGTGGAAAAGAGACACAAATGTTGAGTGTGAAGTTTTTGCATAACTGATAAAGAACACAGTCTTGGACATGCAAGAAGACACAAACCAAAGGAAAATAGAGGCTTAAATATCTTCTGTTTATGAAAGGGAAAACATTAGGTTTGGTAGAAATCCCACCCATTCTGACACTGGCAGAATTCTATGTCCTTAGTCCATTACTTTGATAAAGGCTAGCTTCAGTTCTAACTATTTCATGCCTGTTAAACACACAGATTTCCCACAAAGTAATATTGATAACCTGATAGCCGATGAGAGGAATGCAAATAGCATGCTTTAGGATAACTGCTTATCTAGAATAATGATTCTAAGGATATGTCCTCGGAAGCTCCAGGAAAGCCATTATCCTCATTTGAGAGATCAATTCAATTCTGTCTCTTGTCTTGAGATATTTGCTCCTGTTTGGGGAACAGCCTAGATTTGGGCCACAGAATAATGGTTTCCTCTCAGGAGGTTACTTGCTGTTGATTTGGGGACTTTCAATCTTTCACATAGAGATCTGTACAAATCAGACCTGCTTTTTTCTGGAACTTCAGCAGAAGTGTGACTCAGGAGAATACAAATGGAAAATAGCTTAAAATTCAGGGAGAACAAGATAGAGTTACTTAGACCAGGCTGTCTCTCCTTCAATAGGGCAAATGAAAGAAATAGGAGCCACAAAGGGTGGACTGTAGACACCTAGATTCCTACTTGACACCATGCCATGCAGCACAGACAGAGGAGGTCACCCAGAGACCCACCAACCATGTGGCTAGCCTGCAGAGGAAGCCACTACAATGTATGTGTGGTAGACAGATGAGAAAGAAAGAGAAGCAAAACAGTTTGAGTAAAACTGGAGACATACTGTTGCAAGGAGCCAGTCCTCCCACCTGAGGCCATGGTGAAGTCCTGGCCAATGTTGTCACTAAGGCCCATGTCTGGGTCTATTGCTATGCAGTGTCAGGGGTTGGCTTTGATGTCCATGGCTCATATTACCACTAGTATGGGCAGCTACCTGGGACAACATGGATGTTAAGAACCAGTATAGGACTAGCCCTTCCCCTCACTGGCTGCTACACTCAGGAGTCCTGGCCCCACCTCTCACCAGGGCTGCACTAAGCTGTCCCTGTGCATCCCCTCGGTAGCAAAGTGGAGCTGTCCCTAAGGTTGTGAGTGTGGGAATGCTGACCCCATCACTCTTTGGCCATGAGTAAGCACAGGATTAGAGGGATGCTTTCACGCACCCCCCCTCACCCCTCACCACCTGCAGCAGTCAGGAAAACTGGCCACAAGATCCTGAGAGCAGAACCGGCCCCTTACTTGCTGCAGTACTCAGGAGAGTAGACCCTGTACCTTGCCTGGGCAGCAGAGTAGATATGGCCCTAGTGGTGGGAGCACAGGAGAGCTGATCCTAAGGGCATGAGACAGGAGAGCAGTCCCTGCCTCCTGCCAATGTTGGCACTGGGAGGCCTGGCTAGATCAGTGCTGGAGTGCTAGCCTTGGTGGTATGGATAAGGAAGAATCAGTGAGTTGACCAGCTCAGCTACCACCCAGGAGCCCAGATCTAGGGCTTTGAATTGGCATACCCCAAAATCTACATCATCTGGGAACTGTTGTAGTTAGTGAAAAGGCCAGTCCTGCTGATCCAAAGCTGTAGAATCTCTAAAACACAGAGCAACAAGATAACCTGGAGGAGTCTCAGTGAGGATCCAATATTGATAGTGTCACTGAAGCCAGACCAATGACTCATTGCAATGTACATTTATTTGCAAGTAAAGATTTGTGGACATACTACTAGTGGGTATACTGTGGGACACAATGTGACATACTACAGTTTCCATGACAAGATGTTCTCTATGCTTTGTTTTGTTTTGTTTGATTGTTTGTGTGAGGTTTTTTTTTTGGGGGGGTAGATTGCAAGGGCAGAGGGTGGATACATGAGAATGAGGAGATAGTAGAACTGGGGTCCACAATATAAAAATCACAAATAATCAATACAAAAAGAAGGAGGAAGAGGAGAAGGAGGAGGAGGAGGAGGAGGAG
>NW_021604597.1:18440247-18465240 GCF_004785775.1 Grammomys surdaster | reverse complement strand
AAGGAGGAAGAGGAGAAGGAGGAGGAGGAGGAGGAGGAGGAGGAGGAGGAGGAGGAGGAGGAGGAGGAGGAGAAGGGGAAGAGGAAGAGGAAGAGGAAGAGGAAGAGGAAGAGGAAGAAGAAGAAGAAGAAGAAGAAGAAGAAGAAGAAGAAGAAGAAGAAGAAGAAGAAGAAGAAGAAATAAGAGCAATCCTCTGTCTAAAAAGGGATCTCAAGGTCCTGAAACAGCATTACGAGCAAATAACTGGCAATGATGCATTTTGAATATTTATATGAAATTAAAATGTGACACTCTACAATATGATTCTTTAGCATAAAAATTATTTTGAACTGTTTCTTTTGAGAACTATAGACATGAGAGAAGCTAGATGATGAGTTACTTTTCTATATGGAAACTGTACGTTCACAAATAAAATCTTCACTTGCAAATATGTCTCCCTCTCTGTAGCAGGAAGAGACAGATGACAAAACAAACACAGACTCTTAGTAATGGAGACGACACTGATGGACTCAACCTAGAGGCGGATTCTTCTTTATTTGAGGCTTTCCTGGCCATCTCCCCATGACTGCGTTTCACTGTAGGGTTCTTTCTTCGCTGTGAGCTGAAGGGTACTACATAAGACTGAAATCCACCAGATATGTGTTCATAAACTTCTCTCTCTTTTGTTACTCTGTCCTTGTTACAGACAGCCCTGATATTGGTGGATGTCAGAGTTTGCTGGTCACCTTCAGTTCCATGTCTTGTTTCTGAGAATAAGGAGTTGGACAGTGGCAGAGGTAGTGTCAGCAGCAGGGAGAATTTGTCATTAAAGATTACACTTACAGAGAAGGGAGTACACTGAAGCAAAGAGAAGGATAGGCAGCTCAAAGGACTACACTTTATAAAGGGTAGGAGCTTTTGTGTCACTTAATGTGGATTTTGAGGGTCATTTGCATAAGGTAGACTTTCTCTATTACATAGTATTCTACACTCAACTCAACTCAACTTTATGTTTTAGTATTATAATAGACCACGAGTCACCAGTCCCAAGATTTAGCAGGCTTCATCTGGGGGGTTCTCGACCATCTTCTACACACTAGTTCCTTCCACACACTAATCCTTTATACAAGGCACACTTGAACCTCACTCTTTGCTCTACTCTCTTGCCTCAATGTCACCCAAAGTCTTAGAAAGAAAAGTAGATAAAAAAAAATCTTATCGTCTCTTCCTTATGCACAATTACCCAAAAGTCGATTACATGTTTGAAACACGAGTTTTAGTCACCAAATTATACCAATATTCATGTCAATATGTTAGACTCATCTCCCTCATACATATCCCACAGAGGTAGCTAATGTACCAAGAAATTAGAAAACTATTCTAAATCAAATTTTGAAATTTTAAATAAATATAGCAATGAATATATTTTATATCAAAACCTGTAGGTTATAGATAAAGGATACTCAGAGGGAAATACATGGACTAAAATTCACTTAGTTGAAAGGAAGAAAAAAAAGTTTATGTACTAGACAGAATTCAATTAGAGAAAACAGATAAAAGAAAAATCAAATAAGCATAAATAAAGTTGAAGAAAATTAGCTTAAAGAAAGCATCATATTTAATGATGAAATATTAAAAGAAGCTGCATTAAATTCAGGAACCGCATTAAACATTAGCCTACAGGTCACAGTCATTATTCAACAGTACAGGAATGGAATGAGGCTCCAACATAGAGAAGGAAAGCAGAAATATGATGTTGGAGGGTTCTGTAATGGTCCTACTACAAACACAAAAGAAGGAGAGAGAAAACCAAAATGTTCACTATAAATGTGGAGTCAGGTCCTTAGCTGATACTCTAGAAAACGAGTAAGAATGTCACTATGCAGAGTTTGCACAAACTTGTTCCCTGTTGCCCCCATGAGTCACATGACTGTTTAGAACCACCAAGCTTGAAGTTGTGTAGACAATCCGAAAGTCTGTGTAAATATGAAATAACCACAGAAGACCATGCTTAATAGCTACACACTGAATGGCCAGATACATTTATAAACCATAAATTTCATGACACAGGCAGCCAACTCTGTAAAAATGCATCTCGAGAATTTTTCTACTGACCTACCAGAGTCCAGTAGTCTGTTTTACAGCACACACAAAAAAAAATTCAAACAGTGGGTGAGTAAATGTCAAATTGATAACAAAAGACAATAAGTGTTGTAATCACTATTTTGCTTTTGCTTTTTCTATGTCACTTTGCCAAGTTATCACAAGGAAGCAAATGCCCCATAGTTATATTTTTCCTTTGTTCTTTAATTTTGCTTAATTTGCAGCCTAGATGAGCCACTGAAATTTTACTTAGAATAATAGTATTGTATAACTGCTGAAGCTGTACAACGTTACTCTTAAAATGGGAATAAAATGGGTAAATTTGTACTCTTTAAATTCTGTGTACATGATGTCAAGCAAACAAAACACTTTTTAAATCAAATAAACCATTCTTTTTAAATGCAGAAATGAAATGTATAAATAGAGCCTGAATTGTTTGTAAACATATATTTTAAAGATCATAACTGAGTTTTTTAAAATTAACTCCTATTACCCCAGACACTTTTCAGCTAACATTACCTATATATCTTTGCATATACACACATACATACACACACACACACACACACACACACACACACACACATCTTTATGTATAAAAAGGAATGATGTTGCTTTCCAAAATATAATTAAATATATTTCTTTGTCTCATTGGACCCAAAGATTATTTAATTGTATGTGCTCTATTTTTCTCTCTTTGGGCATATTGCAATTTAATTATCTTTTAGTAACAAGTATTACAATGCTACTTACCATTTTCTATTCTATCTGAAGTTGTTGGGCACATGGGAAGATTCACCTGATTAGTAATTTCAAATTCTTGATGGAGGATTTGTGTGCCCCAATGTTTCATTTCTGCTCACTGGATTTGCTCATAGCATCCTTCCTGAATGCCTTGAAACCTTGATGTCAGGAACTGTTTTGCATCGAGGTTAATGCTTCAGTGCAGGTCAGAGTGAATTCTGTAGTCCACTGGTAGTGGGCCAGCAGAGGGAACAACTGCATTGTACTGCTTTTACATTCAGTCATCTCCTGTGAAACAATGTGATGTGAATTCATAAGTGTAATCTTCACTGGGAAGGCTCAGCCTGTACTGTCAATTCAATCTCATGCTCTCTAATAGGAAGTTGTCCTGAAAATGAGTACAGTGTCTGCTCCCTGGCTGGATAATTGGGTAGAGCAAGGTCTAACTGGGAAAATAATCTGCATTTAGATAGCTACACATATATAAGAAGCCAAGATGATAAAGTATTTTTGGAGACAATATAATTTTACATGTGTAGAGAACTGTTTAAACATTAAAACTATTCTTGATCTCATACGACAAAGACCAATTTCTCATACTTGTTTTCAAGGCCATAAGAAAACTGAAATAAATACTTGTCTTCACTTGAAAATTGCAGATAGCTAACTACCTTGTTTTTAGAGAACTCTATAGAGATTATAATTGCTAAAGGGACAACATTTGAAATTTCTTCTGGATTATGAGATTTAAATTTCTATGGTATATCGCACTGAGGTAATGACTTAGGAATCTTGGTTTTCTTACTGACTGATTTGACCTAGCATGAGATAGCCTTGAAAGGAGTCATCACCTCTTGTTGTGGTTATTAATTTTTCCTCCTGGACACAAAGCTGAATTTCAGCTACTCTTCCCCACACTGTTGTGAGAGTGGTCTAGATGCTACAGATTCATGTGTCTCAGAAAATGCAGTGTCCAAACACAAACTGGCATCATTGCAGGAGTCAGCATGGGTCACCCTTGAGTTCTACTAAAGATGGTCTGAATCACTTCAACATCCTGCCACGATTTGCTGCTCAAAGAGCATAGGAAGCGCAGCAGCATCAATATTATCTGAGAGAGACAAGAGAAAAGCTAGACTCATACAAGCGCTCTACTGAAAAGGAACATGCGCTTAAAACTTGATGAATTTATCCTTTGCTACTATGTAGGCCAGCCCAAAAACAGCCCTTTCTTACCAGATCTCTAGGAACCACATTAGTTTTTCAAAGAGTGAAAAACAAAAACAAAACAAAGAAACAAAAAAAACAAAACAAAAAACTACTGTGCTTCCTGGGATCAACTAGGTTCATTAAAACCAATCAAGTGGAGTCTGGTGCTAAAGACTCATAGTCACCTGAGAAATAGAGACAGAAAAATCTCAGTTTCAGGGCAACCTTGGCTATATCACCAGCCACTGCCTCAAAACAAAAGTATTCAGATCCACTTTACTGAGCAGAGCTAGCTAATACAGCATTTTATATTAGGCCTTAGTTACATAAGTAATGCTTTCAAGTTGTCTTCATAAAAGAGAACACATTGTTATGGAATCTATACAAATAAATTTATCCTGAAATTAGTATTTGTCAGGCATAAATAAAAGGACAGTATTTATAAATGTTCTCAGTTTACTGTGAAGCGGTTTTGGGTGACTTGAGAAATAAAGGAATGGAATATATGTATACGTATACACACAGACACACACAGACACACACACACACACACACACACACACACACACACACACATATATATATATATATATATATATATATATATATATATATGTATGAAAAAACATTAGACCACCAATAATAGTCCAAGCATCAGCAGGCTTCAGGCTTCCATAGTCTTGTGCAGCTAACATTCAATCTGATCATCTTGAATTAACTGTCCCGCAGTTAAAATATACAAATCCCCTGCTAGAGTCTCAAATGTATTTACACAATACTATCAAATGTGCACACCAAGAGGTATGTGGTGCAGTGCCCTGCAAAACAGCCCTATTCATTAAAAACAAAGAGCTCTGACCTGTAGCCCATAGTGAGTGCTCTGGGGAAAATAAAATAAAAACTCTCTGTAGCTGACAAAGTGTTAAAAATAGTTGTGGCTGATGGATTACTGACAGTTTTCAAAAATCTGATGAAAGTTCAATGAAAGAACCACACAATTGATAATGGAATTTGATTGTTTCTAGATCATAGAAAACTAACATATGAAAACAAATACAGCTCTCTGAGGGCTCAAGGCTTTCCATGTAATGTAGTCTAATTCTAAGACTTTGGACTGTACCAAGAATCCAGTTAAGAATACACCAAGACTAACATGAACAGGGTCCAACTCAGCTTTCTTTGCTAAACCTTTATCTAAGATCTCCTTAATTTAAATTCCTAACAAGATTTCTGAATTAGTTCACATTTTTCACACTAACAATATTTGATTCATATCTTTTGGAAACATTATAAATTCAATTTTATAAGTACCCTAAACCCAAACAGAATAAAACTCTCCAGGGCTATAACTCACAGTATGTTCCCAGAACACAGGAGCCCCCGGTTAACCCTAGCACCACAGAAAACCAGACTTAATGGTACAAGGCTATGAACACTAAAATCTTGAGGCAGAGGCAAAGGAATCAGTAGTTCAAAGTCAATCACAGTTATAAAGGGTGTTCAAAGCAACGTAAATATTTTTCCATCCAACTGAGTACCACCACAGAGCGAAAAATATTGTATAACATCACAATAAGAGACAAAAGGCCTTCCTAAAACTCAGATATACAGACAAATGGGCACAAGACAGAAAAGGCTTGCAATTTTGGTTTTAAATTTTAGTTATGGGTTGAGCACAAAAAATAATACAAAATACAAAGCCTACAGAAAAGAAAGGCTATTCTCCTAATGGACACAAACTCACTTAACCTCAAAGAATATAATTACATAAATAAAAATACTAATCAATCGCAGTTTCCTCTGTCTATTATCTAAGAGAGGTAAGAGTTCTACAAACTATTAATCTTAGGCAGAGTTCTCCAGGTATTCAGATCGTTACAACAAAAGAGCTAGCACCAGAAAGTAGGAGAGAACCCACGGAAGAGTTGACACTAAATCTGTATCATCCTTAAAGTGTACCAGGGCCCTCAGCACAGTACCAGAAGCTGGGTTGCCACTGGGTCCCTTTACAGCCAGACCAGAGTGGAGCACAGAGAGCTCTGAGAGGACTCACTCTCTGTGTGCAGTAACTGAGACCTGCCCAAAGGACCAACTCAATCCAAGCCACAGCATCAAAGTTATGGCAGACAAAAATGGATAGGGTAATTAAGGATGTGGTTATATTCAAGCTACTTGCATAGGGATTATGTTCATTAGTGATAAAGATCTCGAAGGAAAGGAAGGGTACCTCAGGTTTTATAGGAGCAAATAAATAAGAAGTCATGTGAGCCTTGTGGGAGCCAAGGGGAGGGTGGAGAAGGGTTTATCTCACATCAAGCTCAATTTTCTCTTGTGCCAATCCGTTCTCCAAAGCAGGAAAGGATTGAGGAATTTCTTAACCCATATTGCTTCACCAATGCTCAGAACTCAGGTACAGTACGATACTGTGATTGGCGGTCTTTACAAAACTTCAAGACATATGTGTTCAGAGAGGCTGTGGGCTTCCTTCAGATAAATGTATTTTCCCCTTACATGGTCACAAGTTCTGTGAGCTCCACTCCCTTCCAAATCTAAAGTGTGTGACTAGACTTCCCTGCTTTTAAATACTCTGATAACTCAGCTATTGTTCACTCATGAGCCCGCTCCCATTTTCGATTCCACTTGTCTTTGCCAACCTCCCCAAAGAAAGAAAAAAATAATTTACCACTTTGTTATGCGGAGAAATCCAGCTCACGCTTTTCCAGTACAAACAGCAAACTCAGCTCTGAGCCTCCCTCTGCACAGTAAAGATTTGGACAAACCTCCAAAATTTCTATCTGCCAAGTCCTCAATAAACTTACACAACATGGTGCTGTCCACCTCCCTTTGTGCTGGGGTGAGTAGGAAGGTTTCATTCTTCTAATAACCCCAGAAGGGAAAATTATATAAAACACACAAGTCCTGCTGATACATGCAGTTGGAAAGGGAAATGGTTTGCCATAGAAGCCCAGAAATCAAATTTCTACATCTGCATCTGCATCTTCCTCTCCTGTTGCCTCCAACACTCCTCGGTTTACACAATGCTCCATGCTCAGGCCATCTTAGATTTCACCACAAAGTGTACTACAATACTGTCTCCTCATCCCCAAACCCAGAGAATGACCAGCTGGAAAGCTTTCTCATAAATTAATTCTGTCAAGCAAGACTGGAGAAATTTTGAGAACAGACAACAGTGAGACATTGCACCTGGAAACAGAGCTTCCCAATTAGCAATGTCAGTGGAGGCATCTTTTCTCTCTTCTGCTGACCTTCCAGACATACAATCTGGTGCTAATGCTAGTTCTCACACATCTTTCTCCGTCTCTGTCTCTGTCTCTGTCTCTCCCTCCCTCCCTCTCTCTCTCTTTCTCTCTTTTCACCCTCTCCCTCCCACCTTTTCTGCAAGCTGTTAAAAATGTCCACTCTCCTGTCAACTCCCCACTTCTGTGTTACACAACGTTTCTATAGAACATCTCTACTGCCAGGAAAGATGTCAGGCTCACCTGCAGTTTGGACTGAGACATAGTGAAATGTTTAGCCAGGAGGTAAGAATAGGACACTCTGCTTGGCTTTAGGTCCACATAACATTCTACAAGTCTGCTTTAGTACATCTGTGTAGGACTGTGTTTGGGAACCTTTGCATTCTTCAAAGTTATTTTTCTAGTCACCTAAGATGAAGCCACAAGTATTTCTTCATAAAATAGGACTAGATAAATAATATGTATTAAGTAGAAGGGTTTTAATGACACATCTCCTAAGTACTGAAGTGCTTGATCCTTTCAGCGCTTTCCACAGAGAGAATGGAGAGAACCCCAAACTCAGAATATCCTGGAGAGAGTACAGTGCACAAATGACAGCAGGAAAGAAGTGCAGATATGATCCTGGAAGCCAGCATACAGAAAACAGCCAACCTTTCTACAGGCCTCAAATCACCAAGAGAGATTTTATACATCATGTCTTTTATTCTAATTACTGATATGTTACTAAACCTTTAAAGCACAGATTTGTTTTTTTGGAAAAAAAATTTTCAAAGTAAGTAACTTAAACAATAATATTTTGATGTTTTTAAGTGTAAAAGAACTTATTTAATGAAATGCTGTTGAAGTATTTGAAAGTAAGAAACTATTTCACACATTTTGTCAACAACAGATTTACTACAGTTTTGTTCTTTGTCCTCAGTGATCACTGTCATGAAGTCGTTGTTCTTTGAAAAGTAATAGTTGCAAAAGTAAGGGGGTAGAAGGGTCCCTTGGCATCCCTGTATGATCACGACATTAAAACTTGGAGAACTATTACTTTAGAACACACCTGACCACAAATTCCTAACTCTCAGTATATACAAGAGAAATGCCATGTTATAAACTTAATTCAAATTACTAAACTGTTTAGATGATGTAACTTAAAGAGCTTCCTTTCAACACTGTAAAAGCTACAGGATCACAAATTAAACTCTAAACCAGATTCTGGTGAGGAATTGCCAGAAGACCAAAGTGTACTCTATTTATGCCTCCTAAGTGATTCTGTCTCATCTCTTTACTTGGTATAATTTCTACACAGCAACTATTACTAAATACAGATCACCAGCCAGTCATTATCCTGGGCTCCTAATCCATAAGTACAACTACAATCCTTTTAAATATTTAACTACAATTATCAAATATACCATATGCAAAAAGAACATTAATATCCATATCCATGTGTGTACTCAATCATACACGCCAGATCGTTATCATTTTCCTTTCATTACATGACACCAGTTCCTCATACCGAGAACCTAATGATATGATTTTAGTCTGACCCTGCCCCATCTTTATAGTCTCTCTCTCCCCCTCCCTCTCCCTCCTCTCTCTCTCTCTCTCTCTCTCTCTCTCTCTCTCTCTCTCTCTCTCTCTCACACACACACACACACACACACACACACAAGCACGCACATCCCACAAACTGATGCACAACCACATGTCCACATGTGCACACACCACAAATTCTCCAAAAAGTAACCTAGCTCTTATCCACTTTAAATGAGCCTGGTAAAAGGTTATTACAGTGTCCTCCTGACTTTTCAGCTTCCATTTTTGAGCACATCTGCAGGAGATAAGTCTATAATACATAGCTGTTTACAATAAAGAGTTAACAAATTTGCAGCCACCAATTAAACACAAGCTGAGAAAACAAACACACCTCACTTAGGCTGAGAGTTTCCATGATGTAAACATTAGTGTCATTCCCTACCCCAGTCTGCCAATGTGATACCAACTAGCCTACAAGAATTTCTGAAAGCTTTACAATTGATTCTGGAAAACTGGATAGAGCTAGCTCCAACCCACCAGGAGCAGTACAGCAAACCCACTTTTTGTTCTCAGCATTGGAAGCTTTGATAACTTCATCTACCAAGGAGTGAGGTCACTGGATTCACTGGATGTTCTTTTACCTCAGAGAAAAGCACTCATGCTTTGACATTTTTACTGAAGATGAATAATTATGTCCCTTATTTTATTAATGCTTTCGTTTTTCAACATGCATAAGATGAACAACCTATCCCTTTTGCATGCCTAGTTTGTGCTGGGCATCTAATTTTATATTCATTAATTTTCACAGCAATTCTGAGATCTCAAATAACTCATAGCTCCATAATTAACTGTTTGTACTGAACCCTCAAACTTCTTTTATTCTTGCAGAAAAACAACATTTCTTAGCAATTGCTGGTCCAATGTTTTCCTCAGCATTAAATTAAATAAATAGTAGATTCATTCATTTGTTTTGTCATATTTCCTCTAGACCATGACTTCTTAAATGACTCCTTTTTGACTAAGAAATATTTATGGGACTCCAGGTATATAAGTATATAAACAGGTACACAAATCAAACACTTACTGATAATAAATCATAAAGAAGTTAATTTTGGAGTAATTATTTGGTATGCATCTACTTTTACCATGTATTGAAGATAAAAGCAAATTGGCATCCTAATGAGAGGGTTGTGCTTGTTTATTTTTAATAGAATATTAATTCTTAGTTGAACATCGGATGCTGTGGAATGTAGACATCTTCAACATTTTCCGTAGTTGATTGATATTTTGATTTTGTAATCATTTCTGCTGAGCACATCACTTTCATTCAATTCTTGCAAGCTAGAGAAGGCTAACTATAGCACGCTGTTGTCTGAACAACTCCCTTTTTACCTGACAGGAATGGAAACCCTGACAGATTCCTTGATGATGGAGCTATGCAAATGCATAGTGCAAAATAAGAAATGTGTCATTAAGGCCATTTCTGAAATAGTTGGAAATTCTATCCTAATCTCAAGCCAAAATACATTTAATGTGTTCTGATTTTTATGGAACTCAAGTAAGCAACTCAAACAGCAGGTTTGAAAAACCAAATATTCTAATATCATATAACTCAAGGACGTATGAATTTGATACCTGCTGGAGTGATGGTGGTTAAAAAAAAACAGCAAAGTCTTTGTTTTCCATCCTTAAACCAATGTTTTTCTCTAATATCACAAGTTTGTACATACAATAAAAACACTGAAACTCCTATGGCAAAATAATCTCTAATCTGAGACAAGGTGCCTTTGAAAACTTGTGTTGGTGATGCACAGTATGACAGTGTGCAGTGCACAAAGTAGGCGCACTGCATTCAGAGCCAAGGCTTCCATGAAATTGTGCAGTGTAATCCAAGTGACTGCTGTCAGAGCCTCCTCCAGCCCTTATGCATTTGATTTTTAATTAATTTGTGGAATAATTCAGAAACCTCTGTGCTGCAATATTTCTCATGACCTCCTCATCCAGTTGCGTGATCCCATAAGGGTCTAAAACCCACCATATATCAAATTGGGTTTTAATCTGTGCCATAATGAGGCTTAATTTGTTTTAAAATTCATTCTAAAGAAGGGATAAGATTTCCACATTATGTTTTTCATTGTAAAATTAGAAACAAAGCTCGGCATCAAATCATCCCTCCCACACAGAATACAGAACGTTTATTTCAACCATGTCACTCCCCCGCCACACACACACACACACACACACACACACACACAGGTTTGGTTCACAATGGAAAGAACAGGATGCAGCTGAGGTGGGGCGCACGTGGTCAAAGATGAGGCTGCTCGCCCAGCTACTAACGCATGGTTCCCTCCCTTAATAAATGTGGCCCATCTGTCCACATAGCTGGACAGTTTTTATTAAAATTCCCTTCCTGAAAATTTATTTATCTACAAAGCACTTCGCAAAATAACCTCTCTCCAGAGACATCGTTATGAATATAGCAAACACAGCCAATTTTTAAAAATAAGCCAAACTATTATTATCTGCTTTTATCTGGCCAAGTGAACCTCGGTGCCTGAATCAGTATTGAAAGCTTGCTTTTGAACACATTAGGATAAGGGGGCTCTGTGAGCAAATTTTTTTTTTTCAGTTTGGCTGCCTGGTTTTGATCCAAAATAGATTCAGCCATTTCTATCACGCACTGATTCCTGTCACAAGTGAGTCACCTTTCAAGGTGATGCTAAAACTGACCACAAGGATTTTTAAAATACCTGTGTTTTTCTGTTTCTATTTGGGCTTTATTCTGATATTCTCTCTTCCAAAGACATTTCTCTTTGTAGAAGGTTTACCTTCAAAATATTTATGATTTGTAAATGTCACAGCAAGGGTGATGGCCCAGACCCTCCCTACATTTTATAAGTGAGAGATCCACAACTAAGGTTCACCTGGGTTTCTATGACAGCAACCCCATACTTAAATTATAAAATATACTCTTTTTCAAATGAAATTTTTGTTCTGTGATTTTGTTGGCCAGGTGCTGGGATGCTTATTATTCTTAAGCTTTGTTGAAGATTTTATAAACACTAGGCCAATTTCACCCTTCTGATTTGCTGTCATCTTTCTGTCCTTTTTTTCTTTCTTCTTTCTTTCTTTCTTTTTTCTTTCTTCCTTTCTTCCTTTCTTCCTTTCTTCCTTTTTGACTTTGAGACACCTTCCATCCTTAAATATTATTAACATCTAAAAATTCTAAGCAATATACCCTAAGTACATAGACTACATATGTATAATTGTTTCAGCCAGGAATTGTAACAGGAAGAAGACCTTCGACAGCAGCATACATGCAGGCAAAGTGACGGGGTGCAGCTTCAGCAAGAAACAACTAAGAGCTAAGACACAGTCTGTCAATGTAGAATCAAAGTTTAAAGCATCTATCTTGAAAGGAAGAAAACTATCAGGGAACAGTAATACCAGGCTCCTGTCAGCAAGGGCTTCTTGCATCAGCAATAGTGTCAGGGTTTGATGTCTGCAGATGGGATGGATCCCTAGTGACCAATTCACGTGCAGATACAGCCAACCATCTAACTGAGCCTGGGAACTCCAGTGGAAAAGCTAGGGAAGGACTGAAGGAGCTGAAGGGGATTGCAACTCCATAGGAAGAACAATATCAACTAACTGGACCACCCAAAGCTCTCAGAGACTAAACCACCAACCAAAGAGTTTACATGGAAGGATCCATGGCTCCAGATACATATGTAGCATAGGATGGTCCTATCTAACATCAGTGGGAGGGAAGACCGTTGGTCCTGTGGAGGCTTGATGCCCCAGTGTAGGGGGATGCTAGATCAGTGAGGCAGGAGTGGGTGGGGGAGCACCCTCATAGAGGCAAAGGGGAGGAAAAAGAGGGGCATGAGAAGGAGGGGTTGACAAGGTGTAACCAGGAAGAGGGATATCATTTGAAATGTAAACAATTAAAATGATTAATTGAAAAACAGAAAGAAGGGAGAAAGGAAGGAAGAAAGGAAGAAAGGAAGAAAGGAAGAAAGGAAGGAAGGAAGGAAGGAAGGAAGGAAGGAAGGAAGGAAGGAAGGAAGGAAGGAAAACTTTGGTTTTGGAAAGTTAAAATAGAGGTGTGCATCTCAGTTTCTGCACTTCATCAGTCAGGAAGTGGTCCCCTGGAGATTTAGAATCTGCAGGGGGTATACCCAGGTGCCCTGCCCCCTTCAAAATGTATGTCTCTTATATATGAAACTCTGCTCAGTGCTACCCTGTGTGCATGTCGCAAAGCTACCCACTGAAGCACTCAAAAACTACCAGTGGCCATGTCCTCAGATAAGAATGGCTCTCTTTCCTCCAGCAACTAGTAACTGTAGATAGCTCCTTAGTAAAGCATAGAAGGGAGCTTACTTCCCCCATCGGTGCTGGGGTTTTGTTTTGTTTTGTTTTATTGGATATTGTATTTATTTACATTTCAGATGTTATCCCCCTTCCCCATTTCCCCTCCCTAGAACCCCATCCCATCCCCCCTCCTACTTTATGCTTTTATACTATTTTGATTACATGCACGTATTAAGGTCAGTTCTATGTTGAGGGTCTAGCAATACAATAAATGCAAATAGTTAAGGAACAAGCAAAATAATAAACACAAATAGTCAAAGAACAAGCAAGGCAATAAACCCAATTACGTGAACACTCCCATGATCACTGTTTCTAAGGGCTTATCAGGATGATCAAAGTATCTGAGCCTACTTCCCTGTCCTAGCCCAAAGTCATTTTCATGTCTGAAGCCTACTTCCTTGTTCTAACCTCAAATTTAGATTCCTGCCTGAAATTACTTCTTTGTCCTAGCCTAACGACCTAAGACAGGCTCAGTCTTGTTAATGAAATAAAAAGGAGGGAGACGCAGAGAGCCTTTAGGGCTGCTTGGCAAGAATCTGGCATGGGCCAAGGACAAGGAAATGGGCTGCTTGGCAGGAATATGACATTGGCCAAAGACAAGGAAGTAGGCTTCAGGCAGGACTCAGACACTAGGCTAGAACAAAGAAGTAATTTCAGGTGTGCTGGGGTTTTGGTTGGCTTCAGCTTGTGTGAGTCTTGTGTAGGTAACCACAGCTGCTGTGAGGTCATGAGGGAAACGAACATCATGACCAGAAGATGATGTGCTCTTTCCCAACTTTCAACTCTTACATTCCTTCTAGCTCCTCTTTGGCAATGAGAGACATTGTAGATGACCTATTTAGGGATTAGCCCTGGGTCCCTTCTTCTGAGTCCTTTGACCATTTATATGTCTATTTACATGCTATTGACTGCTCTGCGGTGCAGAGGCAGCTTCTCTACCCAGGGATCAGAGCAGCCCAGGACTATTTTCATAGAGCTGAAATGACTGCCTCTGTAGCATTTTCTCAAGGAGCCTTTTAGCTATTATCTCCTGATCGCCAACCTTTTATCAAAAGAAATGTTAACATTGCAGATCGTTATGTATGTGTGTACATGTTTGTGCTTATGTTCCATAAATATCTATTGTTCATATATAAAGAGATCAAGAAATACTTTCATTTTTTAAGAGACAACATTGGCCCCACTGAGACTCCATGACTTGCACATATCACTTGGTAATGTTTTCTTATTTCCAACCCCCTTGTTTTCTTTTTCTATTATTTATGTACACGTATGTGGACACAGAAATGCATGTAGTCACATAGCCATCATTTCATATAAACAGTTACATTTACTAAATATAAAATGCCACAAATAATGTACATATTGCAAAGAAAAATCAATGCTCCAAAAAGAAGTATCATACTCTGAACCCCTGTGAGCCTGGAGAGACACTCTTCCTAGGTAAAGACCCATGCTATGCTATTACACCTACCTGGGATTTGCTATGTCATTTGAAGAAATATGTGCCTATGATGAATCTTTCATTATAAGCTAGCCGGACATTATATATCTACATAACTGAACTGTCGGGACTGCCGTGCACACTGTACCATAAACAATCAGTTTCACACTTGTCCGCCCGAGCGTGTCATACTCACCAACATAAATCAGCATAACCTGCCTGCAACCAGAAAGTAATCAATTTTTATCTCAGTTCTTAAAAAGCTTGCTGTTTTTCCTTGGATAATTAAGGTGGGCTAAATAATCTTTACAGATGCCAGACTCAATCTCACACATAGGAAGTCTCCACCAGGGTCTTGCTGTAGACAGTTATGGTAGGAACGGCCTCGTGGCTGGCAACCAAGCACTAATCCTCCCATAAGGATTTACTTGAGCTTTTTAGAGTCGATAAGGAGTCTATAATATTCATCTTGACAAGATCTTAAGTGGTTTCTTCTAAAATCCATTTTTAAAATGAATTTGTTTTATGTATTTAGATATGTGCATAAGATTTTTGACTGAAGAAATCATTCCATGATTTAAAAAAGAAATACTTAAATTTACTGCCACTTATTGAAAGCTATCCTCTCCTTCCCAATGTGTGATAAAGATATATAAAACTGAATGTTTCCATAAGGAAGATTATATGTTTTATATGGAGACAAAAAATGACAGAAAGTTAGACATAGCAGCACTCAATTCTGAAGCTTATAAGCCATCCCCTTAAAGGAATAGAGATTGGGAGTGGCCAATCCCCAGATTTCAAAGAACAGAGTGAATATTTCTCTTGTTACTGTGGAGGAGAAAGAAATGGGCTATAAGAGGAATATCTTTTTATTTTGAATGGAGTATCATAAAAACACTAGTCACAGAAAAGGAAATACAGTTGCTCTTTATCTTCAGTTCCACTGTTTATAGTGTCAGGTATTCATGGTTGACCATGCCTGAGATATGAAAAATTTCAGAAACAAGTAACTCAAAAATATTAAACAGTTAAGGTTGTTTTGTTTTGTTTTGTTTTGTTTTGTTTTGTTTTGTTTTGTTTTGCAAGACAGGGTTTCTCTGTGTAGCTCTGACTGTCCTGGAACTTGCTTTATAGAACTGGTTGACCTCTAACTCATAGAAATCCCCCTGCCTCTGTCTCCCTCATGAGTGCTGAGATTAAAAAGATGTGCTGCCGCCACCTGGCTTAATGTTAAGTTATTGTTAATCATTCATTGTGCCTATCATGTTAAACTCTATCCTAAATACGTATGGTTTGAAAATCCATAGCAATATAGGCTTCAAAAATATGTGTGGTTTCCTGTGTCCATTGTAGACTTTGCATAAGATACACTGAAAATAAGGGAGGAATCCCATAAAAAAATAGGTCACAATCAAAACTCACCAAGGTTCAATCCTCAGCACCCACATGGTGATCCACATACAGGCATGACTCCAGTTCCACTGGATCCAATTCCCTCTTCTGATTCCTGTGGGCACAAAGCATGCATATGGTACACATATAGGCATGCAGGCAAACACCTACACATAAAATAAAATGAATAAATTTGGGGGATTGGGGAAGGAATGATTTACAATGTGTTAAATCATACTAGTAACTCAGTCAAAGAGTACAGATGTAGCACACACAAGCCTTAGTTTCAATCCTGGTCAGCAAAAGGAATCACCAAATAGAAAGCAGGTAAAATATGCTGAACCCAAGCTACAGATATGTTTATGTTAAAACTTGATGAAGTATACTTCTTTCTTTTAAAAAAAATGTTTTATGTATATACATTTCAAATATTTCCTTCCTTACTGGTCACCCCTCCAAGAGTTCTTCACTCCATCACTCTTCCTTGCCTCTGAGATGGTGCCCCTACCACACATACATACACCACCACCACCACCACCACCTCGTAGCATCCGCCTTCCCTGGGGCATCAAGTCTCTACAGGATTAGGCACATCCTCTACCTCTGAGGCCAGACAAGACAGTGCTCTGATGCATATGTGCCAGGGGCCATGGACCAGCCCATGTATGTTCTTTGGTTGTTTTCTTTATCAAGTAAAATCTCAGAGCTGAGCTTGGTCACTCACTTCTGTAATCTCAGCATTCAACAGGCTGAAGCAGAAGGATTGCTGTGGGTCTAATACCAGCCTGTAGTGAACTCCAGGTCAGTCTTAACTAATAAAAGAACCTGCCACAAAATTAAAAAAAATTCTTTAGAAGAAAAGTTGAGAACAATAAAAGACCCTAAAGCCTGCTTTTGAGGTATATGGCAGTCTTAGTCTTTGGAACTTAGAGGTATGACCTCATACTCTGTGTAGAAAGGTTCAGCAAGAAAGGTATAAATAAATAAATGAGTAAATACATAAATAAATAAGTGTATGCTCTTGGAGCATATAAACACTACCGAGAAATGACCATGTTATACGCATTCCAAAGTGCTAAGGGATTTTATAACGGTAAAAGTGATCACAAAACTTCATCAATGAGGTTCAAGTGAAATTATCATGAAAATGCCAGTTAGTAGAATAAGATGAAGCTCCTTGTGTTTAATTAGGCCTCTCGAAGATGCTTAGCCCTTAAAAAGTAACCTGAAGGAAAAAATGTTTTCTCTGTGAAAAAGTATTACTTATAAACATTTCAAGTAGGACACAGCATACTTCTAGAAAGAAACAATATGATCCATTAAAAACTCAAGTAAGTGAAAGAGAAGCTAATCTTTACTATACCCCCTATCTACTGAATTCTAAACTACTCTAGTATTATGCTTATCTAAAAAAAAAAAAAAAAAAAAAAAAAAGAGGAGAAGTGTAGAGAGAGAAAAAGAGAAATAAATGTGAACATGTTTCCACATAACTTCCCAGGCAAGTGCTGGCTGAACTTGACTCTTGGGCCACAGCTTTCTGACTTGCTCATCTAGCTCACAATAATAATTATAAATGATATTTTCCCCCTTTATAAGTTCATAACTCCTACATGCTGAAGTCAAACAGATAATGGTTAAGATTTCACAAGCATGTAAAACAAGTTGTTGAGAATCACTTAATCACATCTGTTAGATAAAGTGGAAGTGAAGTTGGATATTTTTCCCAAGGAATCTGTAGATGCCATGTATTTAAATACTGAATAAACTTAATATAGAGAGTAGAAAACAACTATAAAACCTTACATTTTTTATTGCAGTACACACTATAATTTAAGAACCCTGTTGAAAGCTAATTGCTCTAGACTAATAAAAATATTACATCTCAAAATAGTAAATATTGACAAATAAAACGAGGAGAATTTATTAAACTATAAAATTCATCCACTTTTACCACAAGTCCTAATGCAGTATATTGAACTGATAATAAAATTTTGAGTAGATAATAAAAGGTAATGGTTTAGCTTTAATAACTTGTAAGCTGCAAGTACTTCAAGTAAGAAATTTTTGGAACACTGAGCCCAGTGTTCTTGCTTATTAGTGGCCTTCCTTAGTCAAGACTTCAGTAGAATTTGTATCCTAGTACATTAAGGCATTGTCAAGGATTTTTGTGCATCTCTATTGACAAGAGAAATACATATTGTTTGCTTTGATTTGGCTTCTTTGTTGCATCAAACCAACTTACCAGAACCCGAGGCTGTTTGTGGATTACATCAGGATGCTCAAAACTTACTAAAGTTTAATAATTCTCATGTTAGATAGTGTGTTAACTGGCAAGCATTAGATATTAAAATTTTAATAGAATTTTGGAAAAATACATATTGCTTTCAGAAACTAGTTTAGCAATTTGTTAGGGTTATCCTCCAGAATTCTATGTCAAACTTATACCTGGAAAAAAAAAGTTTGATTCTCAAATGGGAGACATTTAACAGGTTGATTGTAAGAAACTTTAAATGACACAAAATTACTTCTTGATGAACAAACCAACAGTAAGGAAAGACAAACGTTAAGGTGAGTTCAATCACATTGTTGAAAATAGTTTCTAAACCTATCATTACTGTGTCCCCAAAACACTTTCACTTTCAGCTTCTTCTCTTGGCCCATAAAAGGTAGCACTAAAAGCCATTTCACTGTGAGTCAGAAGTCCAGCAGCACAAACAGCATGAACCTACCATCTGAAGACTGAAGGTGAGGGCAGTGGTATCTCCCTCTCCCTTAGACTGCAGCCTTTCAGCGTCACAATCTCATTAAAGTAACCACAGTATTTCACCCAGAGGCAGCCTCAGATGATCAAGGTTGTCAACAAAGTTGTTTCTTCACAGTAAAGAATTTTCTAAATAATCTTGGAAGTCCTTGGAGGGAGAAAAATCATATGCCTTGACTTCTGGAAAGCATAGTAGTTGTGTATAAATTTCTGGGATATTTGTCCAGTAACACTGGTCAACCATTGCACTCCTGAACCACAGCATGACTTCAAGAACCTTGTATCTATAATTTGAGCACATTGCAGTTGTAGTAATATGGTAAGAAATTGGAGCAATCAGGGTAGGGTGATGGTTTAGTAGGTAAGGTGCTTACTGCACAAGAATGAGGCCTGAATTTGGATGTCAAGCAGCCACAGGAAAACTGTATGTTCTGGTCTGTGGGACTGTGTAAGAGTATCTTGGTTCATGGCTGGGCATGGGCCTGGAACCCCAAGGCTCCAAGGGAGAAACGGCAGGTGTTCGGCCATGTCCCCAGAACCCAAAGTCCTGACATGCAGTCTTGTCTCCATAGACGTACATTGTTCAGTCACATAAGCCATTACAGCCCCTCCCAAAGTGCATAGGTAGAGTGACTACAGGCCTCAGGCCCTAGGGATTTACATACTAATGAAGGCCAGAGGGTGGAGCAAATTAAGCATTCTTCCCAGAACCTCCCCCTTTCTCCCTCCCTATTTAACTCAGGTCTGCCCTGAGTTTCAGGGGGTACATCCAGATCCATCCACCATCCGCCATGAAAATAAACCCTTTTGGAACCAAGGACTTCCTCGTGTCATTGGGGCCTGCCACCGCCAAAGCCTCCAGCCTCTGGAACCTCAGACCTTTCTCCAGTATGTGGGACCCACAGCTTGGAAAGCCTCCGGGAATCCACCACTTCGGCTTTTTTTCCCATACTGGTCCACAACCTTAACGCCAGGATGAGGATACAGAGACATGTCTAGCACCACCCCCACCCCCACCCCACCCCCCGCCATGCAGGCACTCTAGCCAAGCAGCAAGAACCACCTTCTGTGAGGGAACCTGTCTCAAAAAATAAAGTAAAAAGCAATAAAAGTCACTGAGTTCACCTCTCTCTTCTATCCATGCATGTGCAGACACACACATACACACACACACACACACACACACAGAAAAAGAAACTTACATCAGGCCAAATTTAATATTGTAAAAAGTGGAAAAACTCTTCATTAAGTCATCAACATATATACTAATAATGTATCTTGGATAGTAAAAAGGTACCAGAGAACCCAATAAAAATGGTTAATTTAACCACATAAAAGAGAGAAAGCATATGTTTAAAAACTGTAAAGGCTAGATAAGACATATACATATATAAAGATAGATAGATAGATAGATAGATAGATAGATAGATAGATAGACAGATTTTATGTATATGTATAATCTGTTAAACACATATTATTATGTGATATACATATAAATGTATATTTATTTAATAAATTATACTTTTCCAAAAACAGACCATTTCAATAACTATCATAGTTATGAAACATTATTAAATACAGAAAGACCATGAAATCATTATTTACAGAAAAAGAAGTAAACATTTCATCGATGCAAATTAATCTATGAACATTAATAATGATATATGTTGTTTTTCAGCTATCTGATGAGCAAAGGTTAAACATGTTGGGAAAACATGCAATGTTGGTACAGAAATGATGAAATATATATACGTTATGGTGATCATAAAATGATATTAACTTCTCAGGTAAAATCTGTCAAAATTTTAAGACTGTTACAGCTTGCAATATACAGTGGTGAAAAACATATACTAAGGAAAATATTCAGTCACTATTCAAAGATGTGAGTTGTGACTCATTTTATACTAGGCAATAATTAGTGATCTAAGTATCCAATGTCAAATTCTCATTACAAATCATACATGGTACTAAATATTCATGGTGTGTTTTATACGTGATTAGAAAATATGAAACAAGTTCTCAAGTTTACCCAGAGAAGGAATGCCATAGTCACTCAAATCTAGGCGTACCTGATTTTTAAATTATTACTATTTTATTTTATTTATTCTTCTCTAATAGATTGTATCCCAAATACAGTTTTCCCTCCTTCCTCTCCTGCCAGACCCTCTCCACTCCCATCCACTTCTCCTTTTCTCTTCAACAAAGGGCAGGCCTCCCATAGATATCAACAAACATGGCATATCAAACTGCAGTAAAACTAAACACCATCTCCTTGTTTTAAAGCTGGATGAGGTAACCCAGTAACAAGAAAAAGGTCTCAAAAACAGGCAAAGGAGTCAGAGATGGCACCCTCTCCCACTGTTAGGAGTCCCACAAGAAGACCAAGGTAACTGTAACATATGTGTAAATGACCTAGGTCAGACCCATATAGGCTCCCTGACTGTCATTTCAGTCTCCGTGAGCCCCTATGAGTCCAGGTTAGTTTATGGAGTGGGTCTTTGACCCCTGTGGTTTCTACAATCTCTCCTCCCCTTTGTCCATGGTATTCTACAAGCTCTGCCTAATGTTTGGCTGTGGGTCTCTACATCTGTTTTTATCAGTTGCTACATGAACCCTCTCTGATGATAATCATTCTAGGCTTCTATCTAGGAGTATAGGAGAATGTCATTAAAAATCATTTCATTGAATTTTGCCGGTCCTGTTTAGTTCTATGGGCTACCCAGCTTCTGATTCCTGGACCTGTAGGTAGAGTCAAGCATGGGCTACCTGTCATGGTATAGGTCTCAAGCTGGACCAGTAATTGGTTGGCCACTTCTATAATTTCTACACCACTTTTACCCCAACATATTTTATAGGCAGGAGAAATTGTAGGTTGAAGTGTGACTCAGTTGGTGTCTCAATCCTTTCACTGGAAATCTTTCCTGGTTACAGAAGATGTCCCGCTCCGGCTCCATATCCCACATTACTAGGGGTCTTTAGCTAGGGTCATCCTTATAGATTCGTGGGAGTCTCCATTGCACTAGGTCTCTAGCTAGTCCCTGCTACACACCCAATTCCAGTTGCTTCTTTCAATACTCTCTCCCTCCATCTTCCCCCACCCCACAGGATCCCTCCTGTTCCTGTCCCCATCAAATCCCAGTAATCCGGCAATATCTATTCTATTTCTCTTTTCCAAGAAGATTCGTGGGCATACCCGATTTTAAAGGTATCACTTTAAAGAAGACAGATAAAAAATAATGTTTACATATGTAAATAGATATGCAGGTACACAACAGTTTATATATACATATATGTGTGAGTTTTATATATACTATTTATATATATATAAGCATATATATATAAACTTTTATATATGCAAGCAAGCATATATATAGTCTAAGAAATTGACTTTTAGATAAGATCTCAAAAGCATAAGTTCAAAAGAGCAAAAATAACAAATGCCATTATATCAAATGTAAACCTTTTGTGTAGCAATGGGAATACAATTAATAAACCCTACAGAATGAGAATGGGGATATATGTATGTATGCATATATACATATATAAACATATATGTGGTACATCATTTGGAAATGGCTTATCTTAACAAATTTTGTTAACAAAGCTAACTAGCATGCAAAAGAATGAAACAGAGCCCATATCTTATACCATGTTTAAGAATCAAGACAGAACATCATAAACATAAAAGATAGCCTTTTGTCTTGATAGGAGAAAAGTCATTGGTCTGAGAAATGACTTTTAGATAAGATCTCAAAATCCTAAGTTAAAAAAAATAAAATTAACAAATGTCATTATATCAAACTAAAGTCCTTCTATGTAAGAATTGAAATGTAACAAAGAAACCCAACAGAAGAGGAGGAAACATTCACACACCATACATCAGAGAGGATTAATGTGTGAAGAACATAAAGAGTTCAAAACCTCAATTACAAGAAAGTAAATAAGTCAATTTAAAAATATTGAAAGGGAACTAGAAGATGGTTCAGTGTGTAAAGCACTTTCTGACAAGCATCAGTACCTCAGTTCACATCTCCAGAACCTTGGAAAGCTAAGCACAGTGGCCTGCATTTAAAATCTCGGGGTTCACAAAGATGAGAGACAGAAGAAAGAGGTTCCTTACTAGCTCAGGGGCCAGCTAGCCTGGGATATGCAGCACAGAAGCAAACAACACACAGCACTTCTCAAGATAGAAGGTGAAAACTTACACCTGAAACCGTCCCCTAATCTGGTATATATGCTGTGGTACATGTGCTGCAGTACCTGTGCACCAGTACATACATACACACACACACACACACACACACAGAGAGAGAGAGAGAGAGAGAGAGAGAGAGAGAGAGAGAGAGAACAAGCATTTCCCCAGGCCTGCTTTTTAAGACACATAATTTGTCAAGGTAAATTTATATTTTTGTCAAGCTCAATAAACTTTGAACCAAAGTTTCAAAAATTAAAAAAAAATCCTATGCTGAAGAGTCAAGATCAATTTACTAATTAGAATTGTGCAGTTATGAAGAGTTGAATCACACTGGTCTGCCTTTAATCCAGATATTTATCAATCATGTCTACATCTGTCCTAGCATCCCTCCAGCTAGTAGATAAAACCTTTACGAGATTCTCAACACACCGCTAGCTTCCACCCAGGAAAAAGCTAAGGATCCACCATCTAGCACCTGTGATCTACGAAAGACACATCCCTGCTTTACTGTAACTCACCTTCCTGCTGTTCCCACCAACGTTTCTGACAAATGCCTTAATTTATGACTTTTCTTTTGTTCTTTGATTATAAAATAACATGTAACAACTTCCATGTTGAGACATGTCAATCATGGCAACCTAAATCGATGTCCCTCAGGCATAATCATTCATACTTGGCTCAGAAATATGTTCCTCACCTTGAAGAGAGAACTATATTTTCTGTTAACAATACTTAATGCACTTAATTGTCAAGTTTCTTTGGTGTCTCTGTATGTAAATTTTTTCTTATGAGTTGATGGAATACAAAATGACTAAAGTGAAATCATTTTAAGACAAGACCAGAGGAGGATGGTCTGGAGCATCCTTCATTTATAAATTCATCTCAAAGATGAAAAAATAAAGCAGGAAAAATTAGACATTGATGAAGGAATGAAGGAGCCTACCCAGAAGCTAGCTAAGTCATTTTTAGTTATTGTTTATAAAAAGAAATAGACACTCACAATTTAAGAATAGACTTCAGTACAAACAAACTAACTAAAATAATTGCTTTTAGAAGTCAGTAAGCAACTAGTTAGAAAAAATGATATCATGAAATTTACAAGCAAATGGAACTAGAAAAAAAATATCCTGAGCAGGACAACCCAGACCCAGAAACACAAACACGGTATATACTTGCTTATAAGTGGATATTAGCTGTTAAGGATAGGATAACCACAGGGCAAGCCACAAACTCGGAAAAGCTAGATAAAGACCAAAAATCAGAGCGTGGGGGAGGATGCATGGATCTCCGTGGGAAGGGGAAATCGATTAGATTTTGCTGTAAACTGGAGACACGTGGGAATGGGAACAGGAGGGATTGTGTCAGGGAGGGAGGAATGGAAGGAGAGACTACATGAGCGACAACTGTAACAGTTGGGTATTTAGGGGATGATATGGAAACCTAGCGCAGTAGAAATTTCTTAGAACCTATGAGGATGATCCTAGCAAGGACTCCTAGTAATGAAGGATATGGAGCCCGAAGCGGCCATCTTCTGTCACCGGCACGGCTTCCAGTGGTGGGGCTGAGGCACCAATCCAGCCACAAAACCTTCGTCTCACAACCTGTCCTGCCTCAAAGATGTGCTGGGGCAACAGTGGCTCAGAGTGTATGGAAGTGGATACCCAATGACTGGTCTAACTGGCCCACACCAGGAAAGGGAGCCCATGCTTATCCAGATGCTAGATGACTCAGAGACCTAGGCTAGAACCAAGCATAACTAACAAACAAAAGTAAAAACAAACAAACAAACAAAAAAAGAACAACAAAAGTCAATGAAATGGTACTCTGCTATATTCACGGAGCCTACGTAGGTCTGCACTAGATTTTCTGCATACATACTGTGGTTGTTTAGCTAGGAGCTTCTGTTGGACTCCTAACAATGGGTGAATAGCAATTAAGAGAGAGAGAGAGACAGAGAGAGAGAGAGAGAGAGAGAGAGAGAGAGAGAGAGAGAGAGAGAGAG
>NW_021604597.1:18434489-18439847 GCF_004785775.1 Grammomys surdaster | reverse complement strand
GGGGGAGGGAGGGGGAGGGAGGGAGGGGGGAGGGAGGGGGAGGGAGAGAGGGAGGAGGAGGGGGGAGGGAGAGAGGTGTAAAATAAATGAAAAGTCTTAAAAGGCAAAAACTTCAAGCTAAAAAGCTCCCTTCATAAATACCCAGAGCTTATTTAATACAACTTATCTTTGCATGTGTGGATGGCAGAGACAAAAATAATGCAATTTTACCTTTGGAAGGGAGTTTGAATATTTCCTGGTTCAAAGACAACTGTGCTGTTTTAGAAAGGAAGGAAATGAATTGCAAAGAGATTAACCAATTTGCCCAACCTTCGTGAGCCTAATCCAAAATAATCTGGCTGCAGATCCAAAATAGCCCTGACTCTCAGTCTCGCGTTTTTTTTTCTCTTCTAAACTGAAATAATATGATAAATATTAACTTCAAACACCATGAGCTCTAACACGACACTTCCCCATTCCTCAAAAGTCACACCACCTCTCTATATAAACAAATATAGCCTCCTGAATTGTTTCTTTATGTAAGATATTTTGAAAAAGTGTTTTCTTCAGTATTTTGGAATCTTTTCTTTTCCAATCACAAAGCAAGAAGCACCTAATACCTATTTCAGTATCCCCAGAATGTGAAAACAACGTTGAATGAACATATGCAACTTCTTGAAAACCCATACAAAACAAAGGAGAAAAAAAATCTAACAAATTGGTGCTTCTTACAACCAAGATGTTTGGATTTAGAAAGATTGTAGTTCTTAAATTGGTTATGAATAATGTATGAATTCCTTTCTCAAGCACAGGTTAAGTTTTTCTTTTTCTTTCTTTCTGTTTTTTGTATAATTTATTTTTTGTCATACAATACACCCAGACCAGTTTCCCCTACTTCCACTCCTCCAAGTCCCCACCACCACATATCACCTCCCCTTTCTCCCAAAGCCACTCCTCCTCCGTTTCCCTTTAGAAAGGAGCAGGCTCCCAGGGATCTCAACCAAACAGGATTTAACAAGATACAGTAAGACTAGACACAAACCCTCATATTAGGGCTGAACAATGCAACCCAGTAGAAGGAAAGGGATCCCATGAGGAGGCAAAAGAGTCAGAGACAGCCGCATTCCTACAGTTAGGAGTCCCACAAGAACACCAAGCTAACGGCCGTAATATATATGCAGAGGACGGGTGAAGGTTTTCAAAACTAACTTGTACTTCAAACTGTGAACTGTTTGAACATCAAAGGAAATATGTATCTCAAAGTTGAACCGTGTGAATTTTTAAATTTTTATCAGTTCTCTAAGAGCTTTGTACAATGTATTTAGATCATGTTTATTCGCCTCAATTCTTTCCAGACCACCCCTACTTCCATGCTCATCCAACTTTGAGATTCTTTTTAAAAAGTCAAGATCAACTTTTGCTGCTCAAAGGTTCTTAGACTTGTGGTCTCTACTGGAGTGTGGTCAACTTACTAGGTACTGCACCCTTAGAGAAAACTATCTCTCTCTCTTCCAGGAGGTAACAATTGTTAATGGCTCCATAACTAAGGGTAAAATTTTATGTTCAACTCCCATCTTCATGCTATAATTTTGTCTTACCTGAGATTGGATAGGTCTTATGCATTCTGAGTTCACATGTATAGTTACCCTGCTGTCCAGAAGACACTGTTTCCCTATACTCGTTCACCATCTCTGGTCCTTATATTCTTTCAGCCTCCTAGTCTACAATGATCCCTGATCCTTGGGAGAATGAATTGTAGTATAAATGTTCTCTTTAGGGCTGAGAATTATGCTACCTCTTACTCTTTACACCCAAGATAGTTATGAATCTCTACCTTAATCACCATCAACCGAAAAGAGAAGTTTCTCTAGTGATGACTGAGAGATGCATTAATCTATGCGTACAAAGATGAATCATAATGAATTCTTTCATACCATGCCTAGACTAATACTAACAGGCTTTCCCTCTAGATCTATGTACTGCTTATCCTCAAGTTTTTGGATCAGTAATGTCGCCATGTAAGGGTTTCATCTTGTGGAGTGAAACTTAAAAACCAATCAAAAAGTGGTTGGTTACTCCCATGATGTTGATGTCACTATAGTACCACTGGATATGTCTTGTTAAGCCAGTCATCATTCTAGCCAATAGGATTCAGTCTGGGTATGGCTCATGATCACTTATCTCCTTGGGTGGCATGCACAGAACCTTCCAGCAATATGAAAGCTAGCCAATAGCTCCAGGTCAGTACCAGCTTGATTTCTCTATGTTCAATGTCTTATTATCATGTTCTGGATAGTTCTAGAAAAAAGTAAAACACCCTATAATGTTTGAGATTTTAAATGTGTGGGTTTTTTTTTTAAGTTCTTTTATAGTGGAGCAAACTTTCCTCTTTTTAAAGGTAGCAACTTGGTAACTTAATGTACTCTTAAGTTTCACTTTGGCCGGGCGGTGGTGGCGCCCGCCTTTAATCCCAGCACTTGGGAGGCAGAGGCAGGTGGATTTCTGAGTTCGAGGCCAGCCTGGTCTACAAAGTGAGTTCCAGGACAGCCAGGGGCTATACAGGGAAACCCTGTCTCAAAAAACCAAAAGAAAAAAAAAGTTTCACTTTTACTGAGTGATTTGGGGTGTGTGTGTGTGTGTGTGTGTGTGTGTGTGTGTATGTATTTGCATGCATGTGTGCGTGTGGGAGGGTATGTGTGAGAAATGTGTGTGCATTGGCTTATTTTTAGGTCTATGAATTTTCCTGATTTTGAAAACCTTGTAAATTTATATTTTTTGTATTTTACTTTTTAACAAATATAGTTACTTGCTTATTTGATATAAACTGGAAATGTCAAGCTCAATTAGAACATGATATACATATATATTATATTTTATGTTATATACAAATTATATTATATAATTATTTTACTATAATATAAATAGTTTTAAAATACATAGTACACAACAAAGAAGTTAATAAAGTTTACACACACTGAGAAATTACTTCTCATGCATGTATAGTTTAAACTGAACTTTCTATATCAACTTTAGAAAAGAAATTGATGTGAATAGCCATTTAGTTCCCAGTGTTCCTTGCATGAAAATAAACACAGCATTCATTTAATCATGGCTTCTCTGTAGCCAGCAAGATGGCTGTGCAGTTATGAACAGGTGTGGCTATTGCAGAGGACTCGTTTGGCTACCAACACCCATATCTGACTGCTGTCAACCACCTGTAACCCCAGCCCAGGGGAGCTGATATTCTTGCATAACTTCCACAAGCACGACCACCCAAGTGCATGAATACACTCGGATACATACTTTAAAATAAATCTTTAAAGGCAGCACTGAATGCACTCAGTGAATGTAAATTCAAGAGAGAAAGAGCACGTGACATTGAGAAGGAAAGGGAGCCTAGGGAGGAAATTGAAAGGGACAAGATGTAGAGTCGATTGGATCCAAATGCATTATATGCAGGTATAAATCTTAAATATTTAATCAGTTCATGGGTTATACCAGGGAGAATCTGTGTAATAAATAAACAATATTCTCAATATGTCAAGCCTGACTGACAGGTGCTCACGCAGTCAGGGTTTACAGCGGGAAGACAGAGTCACCTACTGTTAAGGCTGGGAGAGTCTTAAGAAAGAAGGTTGCTTCTATTTGACAGCGGAGGAGCCAAGCACATGTTAGTATCCCACTGCTGAGTTAGACGTATAGAGACTTTCAAGCTGTGAGTTTCCTGCTTTGTAGGTAGGAAGGTTTAGTCACAGTTCTCCCTTTGAAGAGGTTCAGAGGACCATATTGTGAAATCATCTCTCTCTTTCCACCTTTACTTGGGTTCTGAAGTTGGACTCAGACAACCAGGATTGTGAAGAAAGTACCTTTACCTGCTGAGCCACCAGCCCCAATATTTCAACCCATCCAGGAAAAAAAAATCTGCAAATTAAAGCTACATGTATAAGCTTATTCATGCTGTGTTCTAAGTCAACAGCTGAAGTCTTAAACACCAGCCAAGAGGAGAGAGACAGATGAATATGCATGGTGAAGTTTGCAGGTAAGACCCTTTTGAAGAAGAGCAGCAGATCATTGTTGTGAGTGGTTTTTGCCATGCACCAGCATGGACCTGGTTGTCTCAGAAACTGGTCTTTTTACATAGAATATATTATTCTTTTAAAATGCAGGAAATTAATTCACAAAGAAGTCGGTGTTTCTCAAATAATGAAACCTGCATCTTCGGACATATATGGCCTATGGAACCTAAGTTTGGGACAGTGCCACACCTTACTCTGACCTGCATCTTTTGTTGTCCCTCCCTCCTTGCTGTCCCTGTGTGTTCCTTCAGAATGTCTAGATTTGTGTGTGACCTTTAAGGGCCATTTTATTTTCAGATTCTCCTAACCCTTTCCTGAACTCATTGAAAGTACTCCTTTGTCCTTTGAAGCACCATTGTATTTGGATTCTCCCTTCTTTAGGACAGTAAACACTCTGAGCTCAGTAATTCTTTTTAGTAATTTTTCACGTCAATTAAATGGCTAAGAGTGCAGTGGTCCTATCAGATTCAACTTTAAATATTCCACTTCAAACTACCATGCAATCGGGCAGTATTTGAGAAGTAATCACCACACAGTTTGAATGAATGAATTAAAATATTGACTCCATCTGTGAAAGTCTAGACCACTTTATTTGATACAGTGCTTGGAAGTCATATGTTAGACAGATGGCTTTCTTTCCCCCCTTCACAGTTTGTATACATAGTTTAGATAGGCAACTTTCTAGCATAACATCAATTTTCTTAGTACTGACTTCTTTATTTTCCCATGAAATGAAGGTTCACACTCCCTCAAGCACATCTTTAAAATATCTTGACTCTGCATGTAGTGATGAGATTGTTTTATAAACCAATTTTAGGTTTGTGATATATTTGTGCCATTTGTCTGCAAATACAATATTTTCAAATTGCTGTAACTTGACCTGAATATTTTCACAAGAGAAGTAGCATCATTTCAAATTTACCCAGCTAACCATTTTAAACTCCTGAATATTTTTCCTAAATTGGGTTAGTTTATATTAAAATAAACTTTTGAAAAGATTCATATGTTTTAATTCAGAGATTAAGAAAACAGATTTTTCTAAAACCTACTCTTGTAACTTTCTTTCCCTGTAGCCTCACTGGAACGTGATGTCAGTCTTAAAGTTCATTATCAACTTTCCCAATCCATACACCCCACCTATGAAGATTCAAAATGAATTCCCTATCTGCAAGGGAAATAGATGAACTACAATTCAAACTTAGAGACAAAGGGGGAAAACTGAAACATGTATTGCTCAAATATTCTAGGTGTTTTATTCTCTCTCTCTCTCTCTCTCTCTCTCTCTCTCTCTCTCTCTCTCTCT
>NW_021604597.1:18425019-18434479 GCF_004785775.1 Grammomys surdaster | reverse complement strand
TCTCTCTCTCTCTCTCTCTCTCTCTCTCTCTCTCTCTCTCTCTCTCTCTCTCTCTCTTTCATCCCTCTAGTGGAAGTTTGGGAGGGCAGAGTTCCCTAAAGGTTCCATTAAAAACGTGGGGAACTGAGCACAAATGAAATATCACAGGAGTTAAGGAGACTTTCGCTGATATTTGAATTTGAGTAGCTGAAGTTCAAACTGGCATTTCCACAATTTAAGCTGCATATTTAAGGAGGAGAAAAAAACAACCAAGTGCTGAAAACTGAAATCCTCCCATGAGCAGTCATTCTATTTGAAAAATTAGAGAGTTGTCAAAGAACAGCCATAACATTTACAAGAATGTGGGGACAAAGCAAATTAAATGACAGACCTGTAAGAAGGTTGGTTTTGTGTGTGTGTGTGTGTGTGTGTGTGTGTGTGTGTGTGTGTGTGTTTCTCCCTGCTAAGCTGAACAGACATACAAATGGGCTGTCATGTTAAAACTTTGTGTAAAGAGATATACCTCCAAATCCACATGCCCATGTGGAAGAGTTAATAGCAACACGTCTGTAAGCAGCTGGTGTGGTCTTTCAGAATGGATGGCAGCATGTGTGATCTATTTATTGTTAATAACCAGCCCCTCTGTCTGCATCTGAAGCCTTGGGAGAAGCCTGAGCACTTGGCAGATTATCCTACAGAAATTATCTCTTGGGTTATAAGATAATACCCAGAAATTCATAGAGCAGTGGAAATTCATAAAAACATAGGAATGTGTATGTAAAAAGAAACATAGCTGTGCATATAGTAACGATGCAGAGCTATTTGTTCTCTTTTGTTTCTTCAGCATTAGAGATCACACTCGGAGCCTCTCTCCTACTAACCAAGCATTCTACCTCTGAGCTGTATACTAGTGTGTATGTTTAAACCAGAGGAACATAAAATTATCCAATTTTAATCAGAAAATAAACCAAGAACACCAATAGACTTTTAATTGTCTTTATCGGCCGGCCACTTCTTTCTAGTAAGTATGGCATGAAACATCTGTGCTCTTTAGAGGTTAAAATAATGGTCATGTCAGAGGGTAATATAATCAGAATGAAAATAAAGCCAACTTCCATGATGACCCTCTCCCATGAAACAATAAAAAGCCTGCCCACTGGAGGCAAAAACCTTGGACAGAAAATGTCAAGTTGAGAAATGCTTTCACATAAAGATAATGCAATAATAAAAGGAAGGAATACTTAGGGAGGGGAAACAATTGGAACAAAAACAATTTATGTGTAATAGAGAAGCTTCTGTACACATTTAAGGCATAACAGCCCTGGTAAAGGTTTCAGAAAATGATGAAATATTATGTTGATCTCACAGAGAGAAAAGAAAGCTTCATTGAAAAATCACCAGAGTGCCAGATTCAAACCAGCTCCCTGATAGTATACAGAAGTCTGTGTGCAAAATGTTGGTTGTCAGATGGAATAGTGAACTTCCCCCAAAGCTGACCATGATAATCCTCAAACCCTGTGACTATGTAGCCTTCCATGGCAAACGGTATTGTCCTAACAAAGACCCTGAGATGAGACAGGGTGCTCAAGGGTATGGTATTCTGGTCTCCTGAGTTGGCTCAGTTGATTAAACATACATGCTTAAAAGAAGAGCTTTCATACCAGTCAAGAGTCAAAGGAAGATTTAACCAACCATGAAGAATGATCAGCAAAACATAGAGACAGGGTAAGGTAACCAGGAGCTAAGGGAGTCAGATGACTTCTAAATACTGGAAAAGGCTACAGAAATGGGTATTCCCAAGTCTATAAGGGTGAAGTGAAGTATCCTGCCAACATCCTAGACAGCCATCAGGGACCAGGTCAGATCTTTGTAAATGAGGAAAATGATGTTATTTTTGAGCCACTAAATTTTTACAAATTTAGTGTAATTTGTTACAGGAGAAACAGAAACTTAGGACAGATTAAGTTCTAGAATAAGTGTTTTTAAAGGGCATCTTCTCTAGGTTTGGCCCAGTAATGATTTTATATTTTTTTGTTTTTTATTTTTTTATTGGATGTTTTATTTACATTTCATATGTTGTCCCCTTACCCCATCCCCCACCCACCCAGGAACCCCCTGTTTTACTGTTGTTTCAGATGCTAAGGATCAGACTCAGAGACTTGCACAGAGCAGGCAAGTGCTTCACAAAAAGAATTTTCAAATACCTGTGTCAATTATGTAGTGCAATGAAATGCTATTGCATAGGAAATATGAGCTAACACATAAGCATTTGAAGCAAAAGAAATGTAAGGACCTTTAGTAAAGAAGAACAACTGCTTATCTCTTAGAGCAATGAAGATGTTTTACTGTGCACAACCTGCCTAATTTTCATTTGATGGTAAGATAGTAAATTTGGCAATATCATCCACTCTGTGAAAGCTCTTAAAGTGTCCATTTCATTTAGAATTAGGTACCAATTTCACATTCCAACCATGAAACTTGTCATGTCCTCCAGGATCTGACCCTTAACCAGTTTCTAGCTGTCCCCACTTCCCTTAGGTGGTATGCCCCTCCTCCATAATCATGTATCACAGGCCACACCAGGCCTTCGCACCATTGTTGTTCTGCCTAGAATGTCTGATTGTATGAGTTTAGGACTACAGATTCATCTCTTTCAGAAAAAAAAAATAAAAGGTTCCAAGACTTCAATGCAGATACATGTGAATCTTCCAAGAAAGCAGTGTATATCAGAAGCACATAGACAGTATGGAAACTGTAGACTCCATAACACAACCCACCCTGCTGAATCAATCTGTGTAGGTGTTCTGTAAACTCTCCAAGTGATGGTGTCAGCAAGACAACTCTACCCTTCTGAGACAGAAGCAGCACGGAACATATCTTTCAGGTCAAGCGAAGACAACACTAGAAAATGATGCTTTTATCTACCACCTAACTCTCATATCAATATAACTAACTTTGCTAACTAGAATTGAAGCGCCACTGAGGCACCTCCCAGCATATGCTAGTTAGGAGCTCAGATACCGAGATTCCTGGACCATCTGTGCTACTTCCTCAGTGTTCTACAGGGGCAGCTCAGGAAGCTTCAGGAAACTACAAAAGGGTAATAGCAACACCGACTCACAGAATTCTGTAATATACATAGCATACTAATAGTAAATGCTCATGAAAAGCTGTCCACGCTTTATGAGAAACTTCTCTGCTCACAAAGCGATCCTTCTACGGAGGCTTTCACTACGCTATTTGAAAGATGCTCCTTATGCTGACAGGAGCCTGATATAGCTGTTTCCTAAGAGGCTTTGCCAGAGCCTGACATTTACAGAGGCTTACGCTCACAGCTAACCATTGAACTGGTCATGGGGCTCCCCAATGGAGGAGTTAGAGAGAAGACTGAAGAAGCTGAAGGGGCTTGCGGCCCCATGGGGAGAGCGACAATACCAACCAGCCAGAGCTCTCAGGGTCTAAACCAACAGCCTAGGAACACACATGGAGGAACCCATGGCTCCAGCTGTATATGTAGTTGAGGATGGCCTTGTTGGGCATCAGTGGGAGAGGAGCCTTCACGAGAAGGCTTAATGCCCTAGTGTGGGAGAATTCGAGGGTGGGGAGGTGAGAGTGGGTGGATGGGTGGGGGCACATACTCATAGAAGCAGGAGGAGGGGGATGGGATAGGGGGTTTCTGGGAGGAGGATGGGGAAGGAGATAACATCTGAACTGTAAATAAATAAAATATCCAATAAAAAGAGAAAACAAAGAAAGATACTCCTTGAATATCTAAATGTATCTATTTTCATCTTTCACAGATGGTACATGAAATACAATAAAAAATTATTTATTTCTCCTGGTGATTTCTAAACTGCTTGATTGATGAATGGTATTAAGCACCTGAATCATAAAATCTTTGCAATTGCTTTATGTGGTTATTCTTTCTTTCTGTTATCTACTGGATTACCCAAAGCCACAGTAAAATGGGACAGAAAATACCAACAAAAATATCTTTTTTAATTTTCCCAGACTTCCTGCTGATTTTTCCCCTCCTCTGGTGGCTAAACTAAAAGGACATAGATCATCATAGAAATTGCTACCAGAAACAAAACTTTAACAATAACATCCAGAATAACTGAGTGGAAATGAAATTTGCTACTTAATGCTAAAAATCAAAATCCAAAAGAGATAGGAGTGAGGTAGTATTACTCCATTGGCCCTTGGCACCTTCAAGAACGTGAAGATTCATGGGTTTTTGGGCTAGCATTCTGGATAGAGAACATGGACAAGCATTTCTGTATGCCTCCTCAAAGGATAATAAAAACATCTCAGCTGGTCTCTTTATGAAACTGAGGAGATCTGAAAGCCAAGGGCTATTCAATTCCAGTGACACTTTTTTATAGGAACCTCTGGAGAACAGAAGTCCTAGATCTGCCCTTTAATGCTGATAGAGAGAACAAAAAACCACAGAGAAACCATTGGTGCTGTATACAGAGAACAGAGAACCATAGAGAAACCTTTGATGCTGTATAGAGAGAACAGAGAACCATAGAGAAACTGTTGATGCTGTATAGAGAGAACAGAGAGCCATAAAAAAAATAGCAATAACAGCACAGTGGGACCAGGAAGGAGAAACTGCCTGAGCATGCTTGGGTTGGTTCCTGTCTGTGTTTCAAGAGTAGAAAGGACACAAAGTCCAGATCTGAATGGTGGTGTGCCTGCTTTAGGGCTGGAGAATCCTCTTTCAAAGAAACCTTTTAAAGATGTGAAAAAAAATCACAAGTACTGGCTATGCTGTGAATTTTTTCCTAGAGGCACAAGGAGTAAAATAGCCACACCTATCATTAATTAACATCCCTAATAAATGGGATAGCCAAGAATCCCCTTTCTAGACCCTGGTGGTGAAATAGGACTTATCTGTCAAATTCAGACAAAATTAGAGAAATGTATACAGCCTAATAAGATCCCTCACTATATACATTTAGACCATGAAACTGTGGGAAAGGGAAGAAAAAGACCTAGTATTGTAGACAGATTGCACAGAATCTACAGAAACCAAGCTGCCCATAAAAAAGGTTGGGGGGGGGGGGAAGAAAAGCAAACAAAACAAGACAAAAAACAAGAGAGACATCATACTTGAACCTGAAGGACTTCAGAACAACTAAGTCTTAAAGTGGAATGAAGGCTGGAGGAAAAATGAGTTTCTACTAGGAAAAATGAGTTATTGTAAAAGCAGTTCTCTTTTGCATACATCTAAAATGGACCTATCAAATCTGTGAATATACCACCATCAAATTTTAAACTTTGCTTTCCTAAACTAAACTTCATTTTCTCAGCAATAGACAAAGATGTGGAGGAAATCATGTTAGTCATTTTCATGAGGTCAAATATAACCACGGGCATTTTCTTTATGAAATAAGTCCTTTCCACCCTAAACCTTCATCAAGACGTAGCTCAAGTTTCCTCATGTGTAAAATTAAGAAGTTGGATCTCACCGTCTGAATTTTCTGCCAACTCCATAAGTAAATGACTAGGTAGAGCCTCTTGGCTCTCTGCATTGAATCAAGTAAACAATTAAAGAACTTCAGACTATGTAAGCAGCTTTCTTGGAGAGAATTTAGCGACCTGAGATTCAGACATTCCCAAACAACGTTTCAGTTCAACACATTGATGCAATAACTCTCCAATGAGTGGATCTGAATTTCCTACCAGACCTTGTTTGCTCCAGAATTAATTCCAGAATCAAATGAAATAAATGATCCTGCACCAATGCCCCCCCCCGTGTGTGTGTGAGTGTGTGTGAGTGTGTGTAATTCACCAGCTTATTTGTTGGAATGGAATGTTCAAAACAGGTTTAATTCTTTACATAACACCATCTTTCTGTAAGTTAAGTTCCCCTCTGGAAAGATAACTGCTGTTATTTATTTTGCTTAATAAAGACTTCCTAGAATCACATTTCCAGTATTAGCAAACTTGAAAGCTGTAAAGGGCCCAGAGCAGTTCCCCTTTAAGTCTTAAGAGTCTAAGTCTCTTAAATCAAGAATGTGATTCTTGGTGATTTACTCTAAACCCCAGTGCAGCTAGGAAGTGCTAATGCATTTTGTTCAATACAAATATCTTACGAATGCACAGCTATCATGTTTTCCAATATGTGATGCTATACACGTCTTCTATAGGGTTCTAGGAGTGGCAGGTGTTGGCAATAGTGTACTGTTCTTGAAGCAATAGAAAGGGGAAAAGTCATAATTCTATGGCAATAATTTCCATGCCACACTGACACTTTTAAATGTTTTCAATAATGTTGATTTATTGGAAAGCTTAGAAAGGTAGTACTTAGAGCCAGCTTTCCCCATAAAATCTCAGTCAGTGACAGAGAATAACTTTTACATCTTTCAAACTGTCCATTGTGAAAGATTTTTTCATTACGATGAAGGTGTTTAGAGGTTTTTGATTTAATGTAGAATGATAACTCCCTTGGGTCTCTGACTTCTGGAAATAACAAACAATGAAACGTTACCTGTCCCCAGAGCGAGTTCAATAATGGAATATGCTTGACTATCCATGGCAACAGAATGCGTCCCCAGCTTGCTTGAGCACTGTGATGTGAAATTCTGACTCTCATAAGTTAAAATGTATTTATAAATACATTACTTTGACCTTGTATTTTCTAAACAAGAAATGCTGAAACTCTCCGTATTTGTCACTCTTCTGGTGGGGTTAATTTGAGCAATTTTTTATTTAATTCTTGGAGTGACCAAATATAAGAAAATAAAAGCTTAATACTCTGTAAATACTTTTTTACAAATTGGAGAAAGACAAATATAGAGTTAGAAGATTCCTTTATAAATACCAATTTATAGTTATTTTCTACCACCCTAGTATCCTCTTCTAAGAGAAACATCCTGGCCCCATTGCCTGTGAATCAATTTCAGAAATCCCTACTGAATGGGAAGTAAACCCAGGATAACATCCTTCGTAAAAGGTGTCCAGTTTTCAGAGTTACAAATGGGAGCAAAAGAGGTCCATAGTTATCCTCCAAAAGCTCTGCAGGAAGTGGTCCCTAGATTCATATGTAGAAATCATTATAGCTCCGGCTTCTGGGTCACAACACCACAGCTTTTTAATCAGATTTCAGTTGGCCCAAGAATCTGCACATTAAATAACTGTCCTGGTGATGGCACGTATGCTTATCCATAAGCCACACTCTGATAAGCCATTGGTACTTGCCAGCACACTCCTGCCCTACACTGACCAGTTTAGGGATGCACAGTTAGCACACACTGAACTCACTAGAATAACTAGAGTTATCTCTCGGGATAACCCTACCCTGTGGCTTAGAACATTCTATCAGCTACTTTGGCCACCCATGGGAGTTCTTGGATGTTGGTGGGACTTAGGTGCTGCCTGATGGGCTCCAGCTCCTAACAAGTCCTTCAGTGAGGTTTGGTTGTTTGTAGCTGTGCTCCTCTAATTCCATACAGCTCTCTCATTTTCTAGAAATAACTCCCCATTTTTGACTTGAGCTTCTTTGAATGGCTTATGCTACATTAAACAAACATAGTCTTAGAGGAGATCAAAATGCTCTAAATAATGGCATGCAGCAAAAGAAAACAATGCATTCAATAAAAGTGCCCTTTTGGTTTTGAAAATCATTCATTTCTTCTACAATTATTTGACTTGTCAGTGAAATTATTTTTAATTAATTAAATTATGGCAGAGCCTTAAAGTTTGATGCATACCTTACATGAGCACCTCAGTTGCAGAAGAAAAACTGTATAAGACAGAAAGACAATGAACAGAAAAGATCCCTTCCTGATACAAACTAAGAACATCTAAAGAGCTCTAGAGTTCTGCCTCCATGGCAGGGCCACTGAAAGCACAGAACACTTACAATTTTGAATAAATGATAAATCACACTAAATGGGTTTGCTTGCCCTGGAATTTTTAATGGGAAAGCTCCACAGACAGAATTGACAATATTGTCAGATGCTTGGGGATTTTTAAAACTAAATTTATCTTTACCTGACCCATGAAAATATAACTATATAATATTTATGGAAAGCCATGTGATGTGTTAATGAATTTGTACATAATACAATGATTACAGCACACAAAAATATTTATAAGGGACATTTACTATTTCTTTATGGTAACATTCAAAAGCTTTTCTTGCAGCTGTTTCAGATGTACAGTACCTGATTTTCATCTATAGCCACCCTACTGTGTAATCACATATCTGAATGTTATGTTTTATCAATTAGAAGTGGGAATGTATTTTAAAGCCAATTGATGCTAACAGTGGGAGTGCAAAGCCCACTGTGGCTGAGGCCATTACCTCCCTCTAATGAAAACACAATTACCATTTATTTTTTAAGACTGTTAAGGAAGTCTTTTAGACTTTCCCCCAATAAGTCTAATTTCTAGTTCTTTCCAAAGATGTCTTCATCACTTTTAAGATCTCTATACTTGGCTTTGGTTTATTTCTTTCAACCCTGGAACAACTGAAGTTCTGAGTAACAAAAACATGACTAGAAAAGCCATATTTAATTTTTCTTTTTCTGCATTCCCTTTGATCCTGCACTCTTGCAACCCTTCAGAACTACTTATGAATTGAGTTTGCTATTCTATCCAAGCCTTCCTGTTCCTGGGTTTCCAAATTTATTAAATAGCACTCAGAATTTAATCTCTGAAACATATTCTGTTACAATCCCTAGTTCAGTTTCCATTATATATTCAATATCTTTCTAATATGCTTCTGTTCCCATGTGACCATCAACTCATCTCTTAAAACATCCTGCCAATTGTAACTCCATGGTTAAAACCCTCTGTAGTTTACTGGGAGATTTTGAACCTTTGTTCTATTATCTGGCAAATTTCCTGTTAGACTCCAAGTCATCTAAAAATAGCGCATATATATCTTCCTCCCCACCTTTCAAATGAACATAATTTTCAGAAGTTCTAGACTTAGAATTACTTCCTAAAGTTTCCGTAGGAAACTCTGGGTATCCAGACTTAAAGACAGTGATTGAAAACTGATTGTTTGTTGTCAGATACATGTAATGGTACAGAGGATGATCACACTGCTTCACCATTTAGTCTAGGCACTTCACATTAGCCCACCATTTCTCCCTTTTAGCGCTGTGTATTGGAGTAATCGTCGTCCAGTTTCATTACATCCTCGTTAGGCTATGGCTGCTATCTCCTTGCTGCCAACTCAAGAGTAAAGGTTCTTTTTGTTTTATGATCCCTGTGGGCAAATGTCATTCTTGGCTGAACACATCAAGTGCCCATAAGGTTCTAATAGTTGAAGTGCTTAAAGCACCTGCCATCCATCACGGTTTATGATGCAGTTGCCATAGCTACCAAAACCCCATGTATTCCTGTTCATGTGGGATCTCCTCTGTGAGACTGAGGGATGGAGGACAGGGAAAGTGAGCAAAGGGGACGAGAAGGAGAGAGAGAGAGAGAGAGAGAGAGAGAGAGAGAGAGAGAGAGAGAG
>NW_021604597.1:18371217-18425009 GCF_004785775.1 Grammomys surdaster | reverse complement strand
GAGAGAGAGAGAGAGAGAGAGAGAGAGAGAGAGAGAGAGAGAGAGAGAGTATAAATATGAGATTTGCCAAACAATTATCCAAATCCAAATACATAATTAAAATAGATAATGGTTCAAAATGCAAGTACAGTATAACAATAAATTCAGAGTCACTAAGATAGGTAGGAGCCAAATCTGGACCACACTGACTTGAAATAGATGGACAGAAATGACTCTGTATCCTTTCTTTGTTCCAGTAATTGTACTTCTGAGGATTATTTCTATCCTTAGAAATGAATGCATCATGTTAGCAGATAGCAAGGCATACAGTTTTCAAGACTTCCTTGGTGATAGCCTTTGGGGAAAAAAAAGTACAAGCATATATAACTTTTAATCAAAAGTTACTGTGGAGGCCTTATTTCTCCCCCGAAAGTTTGCTTTTAAATAACAATACTAGACTTGTATTTTATGCCAGGCCTTTCATCCAAGAAGCACATATGCTCTATAAATGTATTAATCTTCACAACCTTGCTGTAAAACACCAGGGTAGCAAACTCCCCAGATGCGCATATTGAATTTTTAAAAAGCAGTTTAAGTTGAATCAATAGTCTATTCAGAAAGGAAGGTTAAAAAGGTAGGCCTTGCGCTGTGTCTTAATAATCAAAGTCCACTAGGAATTTGTTAGGCTGTGACAAAAAAGAATAGAAAGAAAAAAAGTGATCTTTTATATATTGCTTATGTGGCTTATATTGAATGTTACCTTTCATATCTTCAATAACACCAGGAGATAGAGAGTAATTTAATATTACCAACTTGAGCATGTTGCTATGTCAATTCGCAAATAGAAGCTGAATATCATCCAAAACAGAAATGATTCTCCAGCTGTAAAATTAGAAAATAAAAACTACGACTTTACTGTGATTACTGTTTTTAAAACAAAGTTTTATTAAAACTTGAGTGGAATATTAAAAATATCAAGGATTTTGATACACATTTAAGCAATGTATATCAGGAATCATTAAAATGAGTATTTCTTTGTTCCAGTAATTCTACTTCTAAGGATTATTTCTATTCTTAGAAATGAATGCAAAATTCCAGTGAAGATTGAGAATATATCTTCTAGTACTACAACTAAACAGCAAATAAGAAATATTCTTAAATTAACTGAACAAAAAAATTGCATGTTTTAAAACCAGAAACTCAGTGTCTGAGAGATCTCGGGGGTCCAAGTTAATTGAGACTGCTGGACTTCCTACAGGGTTGTCCTTCTCCTCAGCTTCTTCCAGCTTTTCTCTAATTCACCAGGGGTCAGCAGCTTCTGTTCATTGGTTGTGTGCAAATATCTGCCTCTGACTCTTTTAGCTGCTTGTGGATCACCAATCAGGCAGCATACACCAGCTGATATGAGTCCCACAACACATATCCAGCAGAGAATAGCCAGATCTGAGTTCAGTCAGAGAAGAAACACCTAACTCTCAAGAGACTGGAGGCCCCAGGGAGTTTAGAGGTCTGGTGGGGTAGGGGTGGGAATGGGGACATCCTCGTGGAGACAGCGGGGTAGGGATGAGGTATGGGATGTGGAACAGTTGGAGGGTGGACCAGGAGGGGAATAAAATCTGGAGTGTAAAAATAAATAAATAATAAATAATAATAAAAGTATAAATAAATAAACAAACCAGAGACTCCTACACTTACCATCGACATATGTCATCCATGCCACAGGCACAAGGTATAGAAAGAACAATAAGCATATTCTTATCAATGATGTTTCTGCCTTATGAAGGCTATAATCTACTGCTGAGAGATAGATACGTCATGAAAGAAAGGTGCAGTGGTAACATGTGAGTACACATGATTGGAAGAGCCCTGAGAGAGAATGCATGTGGTAAGGTACAGAGCCACAAAAGGTTGTGAGTACAGAATGTCAAGAGAGCTGGCACAGGTTGATATTCTCCTGAAGTCTTGAGATTGTGTGATGTCTGGGAAATGACTTAGACCATTGTGAGAAGGAAGAACAGGGTGGTAGGGGCCCAGCACTCAGCTGGAAACACTGGGGCCCTGTGTTGAGGCAGCACTGTGGGAAGAAGAGGCACATGAATTTGAACAAGACTCCTTTAGGGCCTTGTAGCATGCTGATCAGAAGGGACGTAGTGAACACAATGAAAGATTAAAGAACATTCCCAAAAGTCTGATTTGGAAAACAGGAAGCTAAAAGTGAGAATCCAAAAATAAGGCAGAGAGATGGAGGAATCACATTTAGACATAAAGTTTGAGATTATGTGAGGAGCATGGAAGTGACCGTAGCCTGTGGAAACTTGAGTCTACTGTATGTACCAAGAGAACAGTTACCTGGCACCCATCACTGGAGGAGAGAAAAGGGTGAAATCTATCATAGGAAGCAAAGATGAAGAAGCTCCTGAAGATCATCAACATTTGAAACCTGAGTTATCAGACGCATGTATGGTACAGAGAATGATCACACTGCTTCACCATTTGGACTAGGCACTCTGCTTTAGACCACCATTCCTCCGTTTTGGTGCTGTTTATTGAAGTAATCCTCATCCAGCATTACGTCCTCGTTAGGCCATGGCTGCTATCCCCTTGCTGCCACATCAACTAACAGGTAGCAGAGAAAAGTAATCTTCAGAAATGTCTCAGATAGGGTTTTACTGCTGTGAACAGAAACCATGACCAAGGCAACTCTTATAAGGATGACGTTTAATTGGAGCTGGCTTACAGGTTCAGAGGATCAGTCCATTATCATCAAGGCAGGAGCATGGCAGCTTCCAGGCACATGTGGATCGGGAGCTCAGAGTTCCACCATCTCTTGTTCCGAAGGCAGCTAGCAGAAGACCTGCTCCCACATGGTTAGGAGGAGAATCTTAAACCCCATGCCCACAGTGACATACTTCCTCCAACAAGGCCACTCCTCCAAATAGTGCCCCATTCCACAGACCAAGCATATTCAAACTATCACAAGAAACATGTCACACCAAGAAGTCCCAAGAAACCAGGGGCCACCAAGCAAGCAGGACCACTATTTTCCAGTTTAAGTTGTAGACTAAGGAAGGCAGTATCTGAATGGAATGACTTAAAACATGAATGAGACTTTCATTTTCAGAATAAGGAGACAGGACAGTGAGCATGGGATTAGAAAATATGCTTAGGATCCCAGAGATCCACATGTACTTCCAGGGATGTGAGCTGCAGAAGATGAAGAGAAGAGGAAAAATATAAAAATAAAAGAGAATATGTGCAGAACCAGTGTAGCCTTTCCAGTCTTTCTACAAACAGCATAATTTTATGGAGCCAAATAACTTAAGTGACAATTTTGAAAGTCTTTAATGAGACTACAAAATACTTTCCATCAAATAGGTAAAAATTAAAAGAAGTATTGAGTGTAGATTATTCTGACAACTTTGTAAAAAAAAAATGTTTGCCGAGGGTAAGTTTGGAGAAAAGTATATAAAAAGTTTCATGATGAGTGAGCTTGAAGAAGCCAGTTTTTACACAATCCCCACTTTAAAATTTTGATTAAATTTCCCAGAATAAGTAAAATTTAATTTTATAGTCACATATAACTTTTCAAAAGAGAAAGAAGTTGAGAAGGAGAAAGAAAAATAATGGTCTTCATTTGGAAGTCTGGTTCTGGACATTTTCAGAGATATATATGTCTCTGAAATTAGCTGTAGTTCTCTATGATGTTATGTTAGCAAGAGATAAAGATGGGGCAGGATCTGGATTTCAAACAAGTGTTAGCACGTGTGTTAAGGCTCTTTTAATTGTCAAATTAAAAATACTTTTGTTTTGCCGGGCGTTGGTGGCGCACGCCTTTAATCCCAGCACTTGGGAGGCAGAGGCAGGTGGATTTCTGATTTCTAGGCCAGCCTGGTCTACAGAGTGAGTTCCAGGACAGCCAGGACTATACAGAGAAACCCTGTCTCGAAAAAAATAAAAAAAACTTTTGTTTCTTCAACAGTATTTAATGTAAGTTGCATTGATTGTACACCTTCTAATTGTGTTTTGTGTTTTGAAATCCTGCATGTCAGTTATGGAGGTCTATCAACCAGCTTTTGTTTTAGTGCCCTAAAAGAAAAAGAAAGATGGGAGAAAGCAAGATGAACTCACCTACACAGAAGCAAGGAATGTCGGAACAAACCATCACCACATGCAGAGATGGACCCATGAGGGGAGCAGAGGAAGCCCTGACTGAATGTTAATTGATGACAAGGACTAATGCCTCAGAGACACAAGATGAGGCAAAGCCCTCTGTTGGCCAGTCTCAGGAAAAGGTGAAACCTTGTCTGGTCCCTGTGCAGATGTTAGTGGTGTATGCAGACGTTAGTGATGTGTGCAGATGTTAGCAGTGTGTGCAGAAGCTAGCTTCCTCCTCTTAGATGAGAGGACTGCCACCTGAGACTGTTCCCTACATGAAACTCTTACAAAGACTAGCAAGTCTGTTTGTGTACTGTGAATGATAATCATGGTAAGGTTCCTGATAGTTGATATCATTCCACCACCTACAGAGCAAGCATGACCCTACTTGATCCCATATTTTCTGTATGTGGGTCTGTGTATCTGACCTTTCTTCATTGTCTTCTTGTTCCATTCAGGTTTCCAGAACCAAACTGTGCTGAAGGTGGCAGATACAGGACTCAGAATACAGGTTTTGCATTTTGAACCTAATCTGCTTGCCAGTGTTTTTATGTGTAATTTTTACCTTTGAATTCTAGAATTAAAAACAGCTTGGCTTTCCTTACATCTAAGGGCAGCCTGTTTCATCACTGAGAGTTCTGACAGTCACTGTGTCAGAATTTTTACCTTTGACTCCAGAAATGGATAAGAACCCCTATGGTGGGAAGAATAATTGGAACTTCTATTCTGGGACGGAAACATCTGGACCATGCTAGACTCTTGCAGAATGAAGTGCTACTGACTATGAGCTTTATCTGACATAGAATGTGATGCTCATGAATAAAAATAAGTAATAAATCTATCTCAAAGTTGGCATTTCTTCTACTTAGAAACTTTTTGAAATCTGTCAATACATTCGTAAGTTGACATTTTCCAAACCAAGAAAATTAGAACTCATTGATTCAGCCCTATCATTATGTATTGATCAGCATGCTTGATACTAGAAGTTCCTTTTGTTGTTTTCTACAAATCCTTTGACAGAAACATGACCACACCACATAACAATTCCCCAGAAGGCTTCCCAGTCGGACCTATAAATAAAGAATGCGTACACAGCAAAGTGCAGCCCAGGCAGGGCTCCGTTCTATGTGGTCTAACCAACCTCGGCTCCGATGCACTACTGGCTTATGAAAATATATTTCACTTTTATTATTTAGAACTGCAGCACAATGGAAACTTGGAACTGCAAGCAGCAACATTTAATTTTCCTTGAGCACATTTAAAATTGGAATAGAAAAAAATCACATTCAATTTAATATTTCACCTTTTTCCTTGGACCATTTTCATTTTTCCTTTGGGAGGAGAGAAGGAAAAGGGATACATTCAAATAATTGCAACTGAATCTTTAGCAGGAATCTCCCTGAAACAAAGCTGTTTGTTGACCAGTTCTGTGCTGTGAGTCTATACAGCTTTCTTGACATAGAAGAACATGCCCGCTTGTTTTGTTTGTTTTAACCAAGTACTGGCCTTGACATTCTAGTCAATCCAGCCAAGTAGCTGGTCTGAGGTGAAAAAATACGGAAGAAATATACACATGCCCTTTGAATGACTACTGCAGATGGAGAACAGCTGAGATAGAACCAGATTACATAAAATATAACCAATGCAAGCTAAATATATGCATATGCATACACAGATGTGTATTGTATGTGATTTTAGGTGGATATAAATTAATGAGATTCCCCGAGGCTTTATCAAACAACTCTGGAGTTAATTGTACTTCTCTTTCTGCTATGCCCCTGGGCCTGACAATACTCCCCACATGAACTATAGACTAACAAAAACCCCATTACCGGGCACAAGAAACAACTTTAGAATGGCTGGTCAGGTAGTTCAAGTATTCCGGACAGAATAGACTGTGGCTGGTTTTGGTCTCCTCTCAGTGGTTGAAGGAATGCCCCTTTTGCTGAAGACACCACACACTTATGACACAGGACTCAGATTATTGGAACTGGATCTAACCTGAAAGCCTCCTTCCTGCTCTTTAGCTTTCATGGTCTCTGAGTATATTCTCCATGTTGCCAGTGGAGGGAAGCAATTAATAGTCTCACTTGGCTGTGACACCTAAAAACCACAACATGGACCAGCATAGCAAGGTATCCAGAAAGCTATAATAAATGGTACTCATGTATTGGTGGTACCCAACTTCTGTCTAATTGAAACTTAAGGTCCCCTTAACAAGAAGAAAAACTGCCTGGTACGAGAAAGCTAGCCAGCTTCCCCAGGCTAGTGAAGTCATGAATCATAGAAGAGAATCTACTAACACCACGTGCTAGACCAGCATAATTCCAAACTACATTCTAAATCTTATCCTTATACTCTCAGGTAAGCATAACTATCACCCCTCTTTTTATAGCAAATGGAAACCCAAGACAAAAAATCATAATCAATGGATCATGAGGAGCCCAGCCCAATGGAGACATCCACACCACAGCTTCTGCATCTACTGCTCAAGGAACATTGCAGAAGAGGAGGCAGAAAGATTTTAAGAGCCAGAACAGCAGGAAGAATGATATGAACCAGTCTATCCTAGAAATGGCTGCATACACCAGATCTGCGCGCGTGATGGTGGCATCAATAAAGATGCTAATGAAGAAAAGGGGAAATCTCATAGAATCACATCCCAGGATGAGGAACTACAGGCAATGATGACTGCTAAGAGGTTGGGAGTTAGCCTCTCTTGGGGATATAAAGTATAAAGTGAACCATATACACACAAACCATATACACATAATCAAAATGGATTCAGGTGGTTTGTTTTTATAGTCGAGCATATATATATATATATATATATATATATATATATATATGTGTGTGTGTGTGTGTGTGTGTGTGTGTGTGTGTTTGTGTGTATGTGTATTATATAACAATAAGAAGCAGGAAGAAGAGGGTGCCAATTTGAACATGAAGAGAAATGGAAGGAGTTGGAGGGGAAGGACTTAGGAAATGGACAGAAAAATGAGAAGAGAGAAGCATTGCAATTATATTTCAATTAAAATGTGTAAAAAAATAATTTTCAAAAGAAAAATAAGAGGATGTAACTGAATTAAAACTAGCCTAGAGAATTTTGTTTATGAGCACAATACTCTCTAAATTTACTTTTTAAAAACTGTCCACAAAGCAAGCTACAGCATTTTAATCAATGTTACAGTACTAGCTTATCAGAAATTTCAATTCCGTAGTGAAGAATACCCCAAGTTCTTCAAGTTTGTTTAAAAATACAAGAAAATTGTGTCTTGTGGACATGCATAGGATTTTAACTCACAGTTGAAAGGCCTGTAACTAAATAAACAAGAAAATCTGTTGCTGACTCTAGTACCCTTGACACAAAGAGTGGTTTCTCTGGGTGATCAATAACAAGCATAAATTTTTTCCACCTGAATGCCAGAAGTTTGCCCACATTCAGGAAGTAAAAAATAGTTCTTATCTTATTAATTATTTCACCTGTATTCTCTAAAAACTAACGTAATTAGATGCATAATATATAAAAGAATTGTAAATTTGACTATTTGATACTTGTGTTGGAGGAAGAGATCTAGTTTAAATAAATGAATGGGCCATTGAATGTTTTCTTTCACATAGAAAAACCTTGCATTAAAGTCAAGTAAAAATAAAGAAAATTGTAGATGAATGCTTAAACTAGATGCAGTCACCAAAAAATATTCTCCAGGCACTAATTTTCTTAGCCACCCAAAGATAACCTAAACATTTTCTGTTCAATGGGAATGTTTTACTGTATATGTGAGAGAAGCTTCTCCCTCCACTTCCTCTCACACCTTCTGACACTAGCTGACACTATTTGCAAATGTGTCTATTTTGACAGGCTCACGCCTCTATTTCTACTTACACATCACAGCATTCACTAACTTAACTGGACACTGTTCATGCTTTGGTTCAAGTCAATTTTGCAACAGAATTGTCAATTAGAAATTAACTTACCACATGGGAGGCCTACCCTTTTCTGAACAGAAACACCAGAGTGGATGGGGAGGGGAGTACTCGAAGGGGAGGAGGGAGGAGTAACTGTCTTCAAAGTATAATATGTAAGAGAAGAATAAATAATGACGATAGATAGATAGATAGATAGATAGATAGATAGATAGATAGATAGATAGATAGAGGAATCACATTTGTTTTCCTTCCATAAACTTGCTCAATCACTTAACGTATTATTCTCACAAACAGAGTTTAAAGAACAGTTGCCCAGAAGAGTCTAGCAGAACCCATGAAGGTTGAAGATCAAGAAAATCACTGCTGTGCTGAGACTCATTACAATGCAACCCTCCCTAGCTGGTAGAACTGTAGAAAAAGATGAAATCTATTAGCATCTGATTGCTTTAGTTAGTGATAATCTTGCAATGTCTTTTTTGAATGAGCAGGTGAACTGTTCATAAGTTTTCTAGAAAGGTTTTGCACACTACTGCCCTTGCTACTCTCTACCAACATATTCCTGACATCATTTCAAACTCAAGGAATTCTGTAATTCCTGAAGAGAGAGGGTATCAAGAGTCTCGGAAGTACCTGTGACTTCACTAGAAAATAAAAGGGCAAAATACTGCAAGAGTACCTTGTGAGAAATGTAGCTCTGAGTGTAGACAGACAAATATGTCAAGATATTTTCTTTCTCCTTTGTGAATCCCTCATAGTATTTAGTATAATGCTTGTTTTTTTAATAGGAATTCACTCGCCTAAACATTAATTTCATAAGCTTAAAAGAGCCCCTGCTGGTGTTCCCATCCAAATAGCTTATTCTGTGAGTGTGGACAATGAAATAGAAAGGTGAGACCAGAACTGACCCATAAATACAGGGAAAGGAGCCAATCTGTGAGAGTATGTAGAAATAACTAAAAATAAATAAATTTCAGAGGTGGGTTTGCTACCTGCCCTAATGGTTTATGTTCCCGAATGAAACACACACACACACACACACACACACACACAGAGAGAGAGCCCTTATATTTTAATATGCCTTAAACAGCACAAGTATTTGGCCACTTCCTAACACCATGCTGTTAATCCCGAGCCATTACTAATTTTATGTTCCACCTTAGCTGCTCCAGACCCACCTGTGAATCGCCCTCTGGGCCGCACTTTCTTAGCCTGTTGCATTCTTTCTGCTTGCTTTTTTTACACCATCACAGCCTCTGTAGCTCTTCTCTCCCCACACTCTCCGTCAAGCAAGGCAGATCTCCCTTCTTCTCTTCCTGGTCCCAATCCTGAGAATCCTAAAATCTCACCTTGGTCTGTACTCCCCAACTATTGGCTGCTGGCATTTTTATTGACCAACCAGAAACCAACTAGGGCAGGTTCCCAGAAGCTATGTGCAGACTCTCTCATACAAACTGATTTTGGGTGAACATATTTAGCATTTGTAATACAAGCAGCTACAGAGGTAGCATGTGCAGGCTGCTCACTGGTTCAGAATGCTGCATACTTTAGGCCATCCTTGACTACTCTATACACCAGCAGTTTGCTAATTTTAAAGGAAAGGAAAAAAAGGAACAAAAATAAGGCTCTGAACCTTAACTTTCGCTGTGCAACCAGCTAGTGTCCATGTGAGAACAGACATACTCAGGCAGACAACACTGGACCATCCTATTCCAGAAGAGATGATGAATCACAAACAGCAAGAGTTAGGCCAATTACAAGTATTTTTTTTTTCCTCTCAAGTTGGTACGGTACTGATGGTGCCATACCCACTGATAAAATCTACCCGCTTGAGGCACGTTTTATGAGGGCAGTTCTCATCTAGGTGTGACAGACTGAATCTTTGAACATCATCATTAAAATCAATGAGAACGCTAACAGAGTCAGAAGTGTGGAATTGGGTGTACCAGTGCTGAAACTGCTGATGTTCATTTAAGTTCACTGTTCATTTTGCAAGCAGAAAGATTTATCCTATCTGACAGAGCAATCCAAAGAATCTCTCCAGTCCAGACTACTCAGCCCTGAGCTGAAAATTACAAAAAGCCCAGAGCTGCATGCTAAATTATATTTTTCTACACTTGTCTACTCCCTTCTACAGAAGAGTCACTATTTTTTTTACTATGTTGGTAACAGGAATGCATTACCAAGAAATAACCCTGATGTGCTCCAGTATATAGGCCCCCACAAAGAAGAAAGCACTTCAGAATCCCACAGAGACAGACAACCCTGAGGGTGAGCAACTCCTCTGCTGTGCCAATGGAGATACACCCAGACACCACAGCCGGTCACCAGGAAGCTCGCCTCTCTCACCCTGTCTCCTGGGAACTCTCACCATCAGGCTGGATTAGCTAAGAGGTAGACAGAGTGCATCCTTGGAGCCTGAAAGATGCAAAGTGAGCAAACACACCTAGGAAGGATTTCTGTCTTATTTCCCAAAAATGCATTTTTAAATTTATGAGCTTTTTATTCTTGATTGTGAGTAGTTTGAAAAATTTCTTGTTATTTTTCATAGTAAAAAGATCTCTAAAGAACGTCTCTCCAATGATGAGTGAGGCAGGAGCAATTCTGTTGCTGTTTTTCCATCGTGGGTTGATTGTAAGTTATAAATTTCAGTAAAATTAATTACTGAAGAAAACCAATTAAGAGTAGAGACATAAAATGCAAGTCCCATTTTTTTTTCATTATTACATTCAAGCAACATAAAATGACTCCGTGACACTGCTATAAAGATTTCTGGACACTTGCTGTCTCTGTTCACTTGTGCTTCTGCAGAACACACTTGGAGGAGGACAGCATTAAAGGCCTTGGTCCAAGCTGATGCAGAATAATTATGGCGGGGTGGTTGTGTCCTCCGATTTTCTTTAACATTTTTTCGACATGATCTCACTATGAGTAGGATTCAAAATTCAAATCATAAACTTTAGATCTCCCTTTCACAAAAAGTAGTCAAATAACAAATTGTATACAGGAAGTATCTTTGGCGATTCCTTCATCTAGAAATTCCTTCTTTCTACACTTTATCAGGCAGAGAGCAAATGGTACAGTCAGTTCCCCCAAGGACTTCAATCGGATCAAGACAGCTGCTCACTTACAACAGTGCCTTGTCCTCGGCTTCGGCTACCTTTGATCCAAAAATACAAAGTAGAAACTTCCAGAAATTAAAAAAAAAACTCAATGTTTTAAATAACTTGCATTACATTGTTACAATTGCTCTACCTTACTCTTATTGTAACTTACCATGCCTAATTTATAAAATAAAATTACTCATAATCGCATGTATACAGAGGGAGGAAAGTATATTTTGATTCAGTTTTGTACAGTTTCAAGCATCACAGGATGTTTTGAAACATGGTGCAGAAAGAAAAGAGACATGTTGTACTTTTCACTTGTTTTTCTTTTACCAGGGATTTAATCATGCCAGGCTAGATACACAACAACTGCAAATTCAGTGGTCACCAGCTGGTGCATTACTAAACCTCTTGGGTCCTTAATTTTAGGCATTAAATGAAATTGAACTTTAATAGCATATCTAGGGGCCTTTTTGTTACTCTAAGAATAATTTGTGACATGATACATGGCATGTGAGCCTTCCTTGGGAGTTTTAGCATAAACGTGTAATGTTCAGACATCACCAGTGTTCCCAAATAGCAATAGTGACAGGACTATTATAGGGTGACTCCCTGTTTAGACTGAAGGCCTGTTCCACAAGGGGGAATCTATGCCTAGTACTATAAGCTCATCTCCAAATATCTATGACTGAGGAGACATTAGGCCCTAAGGGTAACTTCTTATTGTTGTTTAATGAGTTGACACAGCATCAAATTGCCCTCCAAGCAGCTATGTTTATGCTCAAAGAAATGAGAGGGAAAAAGAAGAAGGTGGAAGGAGGAAGGCAGGCAGAATGTATGTCTGTCTGTGTGTATGAATGTATGTATTACATATATGCGTGCATGTACGAATGTACATGTGTACATGTATGTATATGGTATATATGCATATATATGATATATAATGCATTTATGTACATGTATGAAACTGACAATGTAGAAAATACGTTTTAAAAGATAAATAAGTTAGATGGTATCCTACATTTGTACATTTCTACATACCTCTTAAATGTAAAAATTGAACCCAAAAATACAGAGTAAACAAAATAACTCCAGACATACTATTAAGTTTGGTTTTGGCCGGGCGGTGGTGGCGCATGCCTTTAATCCCAGCACTTGGGAGGCAGAGGCAGGCAGATTTCTGAGTTCAAGGCCAGCCTGGTCTACAGAGTGAGTTCCAGGACAGCCAGGGCTACACAGAGAAACCCTGTCTCAAAAAACAAAAAAAAAAAAAATTTGGTTTTGCTACAGAAGAACTGTCTAGTCTAGTTACAGTCATGCCAACTTTTTTTTTTAGTCAAAGAGGTTGTTCAAAATCTAAAAATATAAAGTCTACTACTCTGAAGTTTTGTATCTAATCAACAAAGAGGAAGTAAGGGACAGAAAAGGTTAAGTCCTACCCTGCAGGGGCATGTCATTGCACGAGTTTTCATTTCTCCCATAAACTCGTCTTTAACATAGATCACTTAAGTAAGTCTTATATCTTTTTTTCTTTTTTTTCTTTTATTTTTTCATTTAATTTTAAATTCAGGCTAGGTATAACCTCCACTATAATAGTTGCCCTGAATTCTTACACCAGTCATAAATCCAATCATACCTAATTCCTATATCAACTGATAATGCAGTATTCCCAGATATGAATTACCCCATCAATATTACATTCATGTTTTCTAATTACACCCGCATACTTTAAAGCAAGCCCACAAGTACTCTTTTGCATTGAATTTACATGTACATCCCATATATTTCAGTAAGTTTAGTGACAGACAAGCCTAACAAGATGTATGGGATTCGTAGGATATAAAATGTGGCATCCACGGCAAATGCACTGCCTCTCTGCAGGTCCAGTGGGTCTGTCAGCCTGTTTTAATGAAGCTAAGCCTAGATGCAGCCCTTTAAAATCTACAGTATTACACAGCTGTCATGGCAGAGTGTCTGCTGCAAATAGGCCTAAGGAATCATAGTATGATTGCGCGGGGGAAAATAGAAAGCCTATATTTTCATTTAATTTTTCTTCGTACTGACACTTAGGACTGCACCTCATATGCATGTCAAAACTTTCCTTGTAATCCGCACAGCCACACAATACCTGTCAAAACATATTTGACAGATACATACTCCGGAAATTTTATAAATTAAAAATCAAAACATATAAAATCTTAAAGCCCGACTTAGCTACTTTCTCTACCTTGGTTCTGCCGTGTTCCCCCTGCTTCTTCAGATGTCATAAATCTGCATCATCTTTCATTTCCAGTATTTATTAATAAAACCTCACCCACGGTCTCCGGTTGAGAAACCAAGTTCAGATCAAAATTATAGTTCAAGATTTGGCATCACTTTTATTGAATCAAACTCTATCTATGAACGCCAGTGAATGATATATATTGGACACAAACTGGATATAATAAAAATAATCATAAATTGAAGGCTGTTCAGATGGCTCTGCAGTTAAGAGAGCTTCCTTCTCTTCCAGAGGACTCAAGTTCAGTTCTCAGCACCCACATAAGGCAGCTCACAACTGCTTGTGGCTCTGGCTATGGGGCCTGGCCTCAACAGGCATACACACACATCTCACATTCACACAGACAGAAATACACACATACACACACATGCACACACAAATAAACAAATAAATAAACAAATAAATAAATATTCAGTTTCATTTTGCATTTTATTTCCAGTTTTCTTAAGCCGGATATTATTTGATTAATTATATATTTTCTGGCATCACATCTAATATTATAATAGAAATGACAATGTACATGAAAATAATTCATGAATTGGCAAAGCCCACCTGTGGAGCTATACTGAACTCTCAACTATAGGACTGTGCTTGTTTTCAAAAGTAAAATGAATTTGACATCCCTCTAGAATTCATTATAAAGTTTGAAAACAGTCATATTTTATATATTAACTTATAAAAATATATTAACTTTTATGTAATAAGAAAAATAAATGACCCTACCTGAACAGTTAACACAGTGAAGCCACAATGCAGGGACTAGCAGGAATCCAGGTTCATACATTCCTTTCATTATTCTTTCTTCCCATAGTACATGTATGTTATCATGATCTATATTTTATATATTATATCATGATTTCTATATTCCCTTCAAAATATCAAAAAGAAAACATGAAATATTTATTCCTGCAGTGAATTTTAAATGAAAAATGTAATATTCAGGTGAACAAAAAGTACTACCTTCGAATGTCACACAACATACTCCTCTGGCCTCACCACATATGTGGCCTTGGTTTGTGGTCTTGGTTCATACCTCAAGGTCCTCCAGCTCCCACTCTAACATCAAGAATAGCAAACGTTGATCAGAACATCATCTACGAAGTCCTCACGTTCTTCACAGTGAAAATAACATTACATGGCTTTGAAAATGTATTGGGGAGACTAGAATTACTTTCTGAACTTCGGCAGCATGATCACAGACTGAGAAAACACCAATTTTCCCCAGGCAAAATCCTAATCCTCTTCTTGACAAAATCCCATTCATTTTGTATCACTTCTCAAATTGCCAAGTCAAAAACTTACTATTACCACATCTGAATACACAACCCAGAAGTTATTCAGGTAGAAAACTTAGCCGCGTCGCATGCAAACAACTGACAAGCAAAGAAAACTAGAAGTACAATGGAAAATTGAGCCAAGTGCTATTTAATTAATTATAAATTTTTCTGGCATCACATCTAATATTAAACTAAAGATGACAATGTACATGAAAATGCTTTATAAATTACCAAAGCCTCCCTGTGTGGCTTTTAAATTCCTGCTAATTACTTGAGCTAATGTATTTGTGGCTTATAAAGAAAAGAAGAGATAAAAGTAAGACTCCTTTGATCAGTTTTTTTATAGCAGTCAGAAATTGCAGTGAGGCGTCTACTCAAAAGTCACAAGGCTTGGATCGTAAGGCAGTTTCACTTGTCTAAATACAAAGACAGGAAGATGCTATCATCCAGAAAGTTCTACCTGCAGAAATCGGAAACAAAGACCAACCCTGGGTTGCAGCCTCGAGTTTCAGAGTCATATGATAGATTCGATATGACCTCTCCTTGCCATTTAAAGTAAACTTTTTTTTTCGGAAATAAAGAAATATCAGAGGCTACACGTTTAAAATAAGAAAGCCACCAAATTCAACTGTCATGTAGATGGGGAAAAAATCTAATTACTGTGTACTCAGGCAACAACTCTTCCAGCAAGAATGGATATTTTTTTGACATTGTAAAGACATTGCTCATAAATTTGTTTCTCTTTTATGCCTTTTTAGTTAGTGTAGAGAATAATAAGCTTTACTGTGACGTGATCATGTGTAAACATCATGGTCTTCACTTACATTCTCTCTGCAGCTACTGCGCACACGTTCCTCTCCCTCACTGATTGCCTCTTATTCCTCCCAGATGGCCGCCTTCACCCTCATGTCCCATGTGTATACGGGAATATGCACTTACATCTCTACATATGAGGCAACATGAGAACTTTGGTCATTATAACCCAAGTGATATAACTTTCTCCTCTACCTTCCCCTCTCCCTTCATCTTCCTTCTTTTCCTTCATAATTCCACTTCTTCTTCCATATCCTAGATACATATTTTCTTTTTTAAATCTAGATTCTGCCTGCAAGAGGAAACACGTGATGGCCGTTGTCTTTCTGAGTCTGGCTTATCTCGTTTTAAGTAACGAGCTCTACTACTTCACTTACTGTAACAATCTTCAGTTCTACCCATCTTTCTGCACATGACCTCACAGAAGAATGAGAATTCACAGTGTATACATACCACATGCTCTTTACCCATGTGTGTGTTTCTGGGAACCCAGGCTGGCTCTGTGTCTTTGTTATATTGTGAATGAATGGTATAACAATAAACACGGACATAAATTTCTGTGCCTACATGTATCAGATTAAAAACCCAAAAGTGGGTACAGGTGAATTGTGTGTACTCTGACCTTCAGTTTTGAGACTTCTCTGCAGATTTCTATAGTAGCTTCACATTCTTTATTCCCAGCAGTAGTATGTAGTAGGGGTCTGCTTTTCCCAAGTGTTCCCAAGTGAACTCAGCTCTGACCGTTAAAAAGAAATATTTTTGAAAAGGTTTCAAATGTATTTTAATAAGGTGATGCTGCATTACTGCTCCATTTCTGTGTAAAATTTCAAGCTGAAGGTGTCAGGAACAAATCATAGTAAACAAGTAAAAATGCACAGCGTAACTACTTAAGACAGGCAAGACTGAGAGCGCTACTGTAAGACCCTCGACACACGGCAACCCTGTTCCCAAGATTTCACTAAACCTATCAAGAAAAGTGTGAACAGCAACATCAGAGACACAAAAGTGTAGTCCATACCCGGGAAAAAGATGGAAGAAAGTTAACACAAGATTTCTTTAAAATATGATAAAATGAAATCCTCTAAGAGAAACTGTCTTCCTTAGGACATGCAAGGGTAGTATATGAGACGTAAGAGAATGTATGTATACTGTAACCTCTGTGGACATTTGTCTGAATGCTCACCTGACCATGAATGGAGGAATGGGGCTAGGTCGTTGGAGGGTGTGGCTATGGGAGGAGCTATGGGCATTAACAATAGAGGCACCATGCCCCCTGCTCCTGTGCCACCCGATACTCCAGCTCCTCCAGGACCTGCTACTATGATGCCAGATGGAACCCTGGAATTGACCCCACACAATAGCTGAATGTTTCCACCAAGCCACTACAATGGCAGGACCTGGAGCAATTGGTGGAACTCCTACATTTAACTATACAGTTCTGGGAGCTGAATTTGCTCCAAGTAAACGCCACCAATATTAGATAACATTGCATTGTCTAGTTTCCTGCAGCCCTTAAAAGAAGAGACCTTTTGGACTAGCCAGAATTCTACCCTGGAAAAGTGTTAGTTCTACCCAATAGATAGGTCTTCCTGCTTGTGCTACTCTAGGGAATAAGCTTGAAGGCAGAGTGGCAAGGGAGGGGTGGCATTTAACAAGTCAAAGTCGGTGGTATAGTGTGTTATCAAGTCTGTCTGGTGCATTCTTGAAGTATTGATTTTGAGGGCCTTGAGAACCATAGGAAAATAGACTCAGAACTCCATAAATCTCATTCTCTCTCTCTCTCTCTCTCTCTCTCTCTCTCTCTCTCTCTCTCTCTCTCTCTCTCTCTCTCTCTCCCTCCTTTATTCCCCTCAACCCCAGAGACACTGCCATATATACCACAAAACCTAAACATCCTTCAATGACCTAGCCCCCCAATTACTCCATTAAGTAGGAACCTTGATGTCATTGTTAAGTTGCATTTCTCTGATGATTTAGTATATTTTTTCTTTGCCATCTTGTTTCTTGCTTTTAAAATTATCTTTACATGTTCCTTCATTTAAAAACTTGTAGTTTAGATCTTTAAATTTTGAACACTTTTTGTAGATTCTAGATAGTAATCTTGCGTTGAATGCATAGTTTACAAATATTTTTATTCTGTTCTATAGACTGTCTCCTCTTTACTTGAGAAAATTAAATGCAGTATATTTTGATCATATTCTTTTTTTCTCCCTCACCTCCTCCATGTTTCTTCCTACCCTCTCAACTTCATATTCTCTCTTTCTCTCTTTCCAGAAAAAAAATCATGAAAATCAAAACAAAAAACACCAATAAGACAAAACAAACAAAGCAAAACAAAAACAAAACAAAAAGCACATAACACAACAATGGACCTGTTTTGTGTTGCCCAACTACTACTGGGCATGGGGCCCGACCTAGAGTGTGCTTGGACTGGTACTGCACTGGGGAAAACTGTTTTTTTTTTTCTTTCCCAGCAGGTACCAAGGTAACATACTGATTGAAAACAGCTACTTCGCTGAGGGTAGAGTTTTGCTCCCATTCCTCATTCTCTGTGTAGGTTTCGCTGTGCTATCACAGTCTTTGATCATTAACATGTGTGTCAGTCCTGTTGTAACTAGAAAACAGTGATTTCTTGAAATTATTACCAAGCCTGACTCCTAAAAAATTTCTATTACCTCTTCCACAGAGATCCCTGAGCCCTGGAGTGGGGACAGGGCTGGGGAGAAGTATGGACATCCCATTTAGAACCAAATGCTCCAAATTCCCTAATTCTCTGAATATTGGCCAGTTGTAGGATGTTGGGCCCCATTTTGGCCCTGGCTTGGGCCTTGAAAACAAACTCAAGCCTGGCTCGAGTTTTGAGACCTGTTTGAGTCACTTTCATACCAGGGTGACTCAGTAAGACCTGTTTGGCCCTGCCTTTACCCCACCATTGCTAATGTAGAGCCTTGCCATTGGTCCTGTCAGTCACCCCCACTTCCTACGTCATCTCACCCCACCAAAACTCCTCGTGCCTGTGTTCCAAGTTTATATAAGTGACAGGCCTATACACTAAAGTTGAGTTCCTGCTTCTACAAGACTCTCAGCCGGTAAGTTTCTTTTGGACCATCAATACTCACCATCCCACTCAGCCCCTGAGAGACCTGGCGAGACAGCTCTCCTCTTACCTGGACCTCCTGGCAAGGAGCCAACAGTGGGACTCTATTAATTACCATCTGTTGCAAGAAAAGGTTTCTGTGATGAACACTGAATCATGTTTATAGCAGTATATCATAAGAAGTCATTTTCTTGCTGTGTTCCTTTATAAATAACAGTAAGTTTTTCCCTAAGATATATATTCAATAAACTGTCTCTTCTCTCTACTACCTATTTACTTTGTTGTGTAGATGATTTTAACTGTCATGCAATCTTCTTTGTCAATTTTTATGGTTATTTTCTGAACTTTTGAAGTCCTTTACAGAAACTCTTTGCCTTACCAATGTCTCCACATGTTTTCTTTGTGTTTTCCTCCGGTTGCTTGTGTTTGGGGTTTCACATCGGAGCCACTTGGAATTTAATTTTGTGGGGAGAAGGGCAATAAATCTGGGTCAGCTTTCATTCTGTGTGTGAACATCTGGCTTTCATGCTACCATTTCTTGAAGAGGTTGTCTCTAATGTATATCTTTGATACTTTTACCAAAAATTGATGGTCACAACTACATGGGTTTATTCCACTGGTCTATTTGTCTGACTTTGTTAGCACCCTGATTCTACAGTACAATTAATAGATTAAATATTGTGATTTCTTTGGCTATTGTGAGAATTTAAGATTGTACCTTCATGAGAATTTAAGATTGGCTTTTCTAGTCATATAAAGAATGTCATTGGAAGTTTATAATTGCATTGAAAATTAATTGTTTTGATAATATAGCCACTTTCATAAATTTCACTCCATTAATCTTTGAGTATGGGAAGTGAGAGGAGTCCTTTTATCTTCTAGTATTTCCAGTTTCTTTTGGGGATATTGTAAAACTTTTATTGAAGAGGCCTTTTATCTCCTTGGTTATGATTATTAATCTATTCTGAGAGATCTCTTTTTATATTTTTTCTCAACATGTTGATTCTTGATATATAGAAAATCTACTGATTGCCATAAGTCTTTTCAACATCTATTGAGATGGTCGTATTTCTATCCTTCACTCTATTGCCAGGATTAATTTGCATGTGTTGCAACATATTTTGATCCCTTGAATGAGATCAACTTGGTCATGCTTTCTATATGTTTTAAGACGTCCTTGAACTTTGTTTAGAAGTATCTTATTAAAAATTTTTGTTCTTAATAACTTGTCCTTGTTCATCACAGAGATTAGTCCCTATTTTGACTTGTGTTCTTCTCTGGTTTAGGCAATCAGGGTGTTCCTACTTCAATAACACTTTGGTAGTGTTCTTTCCTTTCTGTTTTAAAGGACAGTTGGAGACCTTTGGTGCTAATTCTTCCAATGGTTTGGTAGGTTTAGTAGTCCATCTTTATGATCCTAAGGTTTTTGTTATTGCAAGACTATAAAAGCAATTTGTAGCTTCTTCATGTAATTTTAGTTTGTCATAGTGTCTAAGGAGTTGTATACTTCTTCTTTATTTTCCAGTTGTTTAAAGAAACAATTATTTCAAGTATTCCCTATGATCCACCAAATTGTACTGATATCAGCTATAGTGTCTTTTTTTTCATCTCTAATTTTAATAATTTGGTTTTGTTCTCTTTTCTTTAGTTTGGCTAGGGATTTGTTGATACTGTTTGTCTGCTACAATATCAACTTTTGGCTTTATTGATTCTTTGAACTTAATTGTTGTGTTGATCTCCATTTCATTAATTTTCCCTGATATTATTTCTTGCAATCTATGGTATTTTCATTGGAACTGTCCTTGCTTTTCTAGGCGTCAGGGCACATCATTAAGTTATTTATTTGAGATTTTTAATGTAGGCACTCATAGTTATAACAACTCCTTTTAGAACTGCTTCTTGTCATATCTCTAAAGTTCTGGTAAGCTGTGCTTTCCCTTTCCTCTTATTCTAGGAATGGTTTAACATGCTCACATTGGGCAGTCAACAGTACATTGAACAATTTCCATGTATCGGAACATTTTCCATGTTTTCTCCTTACTATTGAATTCAGATTATACTAAGATATGATAACATACGAGATATTATTTCACCACAGCCACGTGTTCTGTGTACTTTGACTAGCTGTGGGATTCTGTATTAACCAATGTTTCCTGTAAGAAGAATTTCCTCTAAGGGATAAGAATTACACTAATCTATAAGTATTTAAAAGGCTTTCTTTACTTAGCCAAATTGTAGAAGTAGGCTCCCCCCTACAATCTATAACCTCAACCATGAGTTCTTCACTGAATTTACTACATCAGGTATAAATTCTTTCCTCTAGAGAAAGCTTTAGATCCTATTAGAGATCTATTGGCTACCCTACCAACATTCATGCCCCTATTACATCAGTGGGCATGTCTTACCAGACTGGCCATTCCTGTTACCCACAGAGTTCACAGTTGGAAAGACTGTTGATGGCTCTGTTCCCCTAGCAACACTAGGACTAGCTGGATAGCACTGTCCAGCACCATTAAAGCTATCCAATAGGGAAGAAGTTTTTAGTTCAGTAACAGTTTGATTTCTTCAAGCCCTGTGACCAAAGTGTGTTGAGAATAAGAGTCTTAACATCTAGTTCTAGTGAGCAACCAGGAACAGTGAAATAACAGTACAGGACAGGTCAATTTCAACTGGTAAAACACCTAATGTTTAATAACTTTGAATTGAGAAATTATAGTCTTTGTAAGGGGTTATATTACCTTTAGTTTTTCAATGGTTCTTATGTTTTTATGTTGCAACTTGAATAACCCTTGGCAGGCTATATTTTCTGGTTTACTTTGAGATCTTTCTAGTAAGCCAATCCCTAGTGAAAATCAGAGCAGAGAAATCAAACTATGGTAAATAATCCCAAAAATCCACTGATACACCACCAATAACCATAGAAGAGAAAACAGAAAGACCATTGTAGAGCATGAAGTAAAAGCATCTTTAGGGTAAAATAAAGAAATAGTAAATGAATGAGGTACAGGAAGTGTAACCAGAAAGGAAAAATGGAGAAGGATCAATGTTTTAAAGGGGAAAAAGAAAATGGGGGAAATACTGTGAAGGGAAAAAAAGAAAAGGAAAGGAGAAAGAAAGAAAGAAAGAAAGAAAGAAAGAAAGAAAGAAAGAAAGAAAGAAAGAAAGAAAGAAAGGAAGGAAGGAAGGAAGGAAGGGAGAAAGAAAGAAAGGAAGGAAGGAAAGAGGGCAGGTGGGAGAGAAGAAGAGAGGACAGGCCTGATAATAAAAAAAATGTAAACAAAATTAGTTAACTGTAATAAAAGAAATTAAAACTAAAATTACAAAAACTTTTTGTAATTTTTGAAATAAGAATGAGTCAAACTATGCTTAAAAACAAGAAAAAAAGGAAAATCACATGGAAAAAAAGATGGAGTATTCAAATACCTTCTTTTGGTCATATAAAATTGAAGTTAGTGAGATGGGTGGAGGGGCATGGAGAGGAAGGTTACCTGAACTTGTAACCTTTTGTCTTTCACAAGACACAGGGTAGTGTTCAACCTATACTGAGCAGGCACCTTATATCTGCCAGAGATGTATTTACCTTTGAAGTTTCCCTTCCTGAGTACCAGGAGCCTCTGCCTAACTCCCTTAGCTTTGTAGTTTGGTGAGTATATTCTTCCACTCTTCTGAGATTCATAGTCACATATTCTGCGGTAGTTCATGTTCTGGACTAGGAGTTTCTCCAAAGCATGTTTGGAAGAAGCAAACATGAGCCTGTGGTCTGTATAGGCAGATCCATCTCGATAGTCTCAAACCCACTAAGACTCTGCCTTAAACAGGAGGCCTTCATCAAACCCCTCACCTCAGGGATCAGGGAACTCTGGAAGAGGAGACAGAAAAATTGTAAGAACCAGAGGGGATGTATAATAGCAAGAAAAAAATGTTAGCTAAATACAGCAGGACTGATGCTCACAGATAAGGAGGCATTGTGCACAGAGCCTACACAGGTCCAAACCAGAGGAGGTTCCAGATCTGAGATACAGAAGTGGACATGAGACCCTATCCCTAACCCAGACACTAGCTCCAACTGATAACCACTCACAAAGGAAAAATCAGTTTCTCCAAGGGAGTCTCATTGGATATTCAAACCACATTTAAGGGCAGAGTCCATACCCAGTAGTAGATGACCAACACAAACTAAATTCACTGGTATTTATGGAGATTTCTTTTTTAATCTTACTGGTCTTGCTTGTAAAGTATGGCTTCAAATTTTTATTTTATTTTTACAGTGGCTATGTGTGTGTCTGTGTGATATGTGCATGTGTGGGTTTGTGTATCTGAGTATGCATGTGGTAAGTATGTGTGTGTGTCCGTGTGTCTGAGTATGTGTGGTGTGTGAATATGTATGTGAGCATGTGTGTGTCTTTGTGTGTCTGAGTGTATGTGTGGTTTGTGTATGTGTGTGTGTGTGATCATGTGTCTGCATTTGTGTGTCTGAGTGTATGTGTGGTGTGTGTATGTGTGTGAGAACATGTGTGTGTTTTTGTATTTGTGTGAGTGTCTGTGTAGTGGGTATATGTATGTGTGTGTGTCTGGGTATATGTCTGTGTGTGTATATGCAGATGTCTATGTATGTGTGAGTGTCTGGGTATATGTCTGTTTGTGTATGTGTCTGTGTATATGTCTATGTATGTGTCTTTGTGAGTGTGTATATAGTTTCGGGTGTGTGTGTATGTGTCTGTGTATATGTCTGTGTATACATGTGTCTGTGTGTCTATGTGATTGAGTGTGGATTAAGGGGAGGTATGTGTGTACAGGTACATGTGTCTATATGTGTGAGTGTGTATAGTATGTGTGTATCTGTGTATATGTGTCTGTCTGTGTGTGTATATGTGTGAATGTGTCAGCATGTGTGTCTGTATAGTGCATGTCTGTGTGTATATGTGTGTGTGTATGTGTGTGTGTGTATGTGTGCATGTTTGAATGCTCTTTCTTGGCTTCTTTTGGTTTATTCATTCTGTTTGTCCATTTGTTCATTCATTTTATTCTTGTTTGTTTGTCTTTTTTACTTGACTATATGTTTTCTTAAGAGAGAGAAAAAAAGACCTGGAATTGGATGAGTGGGGAGAATCTGGAAGGAGATGATGGAGGGGAAACCAGATTCAGAATATATTGGATGAAAAGAGTTTTTTCAAGTTTAAAAAGTAATACATAAATATAAAAATAAGTAAATAAAGCATCCTGTTCAAAGTAGGCAGTTTGCGATGTCAAGGGTTCTTTGGCTCTATAGCACTGAACTTTAGGGCAGGTAAGATGCCTAGAGACTCAGACCCAGACCCAGGGCTATCATTCCAAAGTTATTCTCAAGCCCAGAGGTCAGCCACTAGCCACCAACAATGGGTTCACTTTCAATCATAAACTTCCCTGACTCACTGGTCTTGTCCTGTGATCCTTTTGATTTGTCAAGATTGAGCCTTCCAGTTTCCATAACTTCTTCCCATGGTTCTCTCACTCCAAAGCTGTGGCAAGTTTACTTCAAGTCCCTTGACTTATGATTGTTCCTTGTTCTCAGACTCCCACAACAGCTCAAACCAGATACCACTCAGCCACCACCCTTATAGACTAGAAGACAAGATTCATTTGTCCTGTGGAGACATCACTGTCTTACCAGAACCCACACTTGGTTCAAGGCTTGAGAGGGTGTATGTTCAAAAAGCTCACCAGACATGGCCTGGGGCCAGGGAGGCATCAAACAATAAATGTGGGTGACCTTAGCTGTGACTCACTACACTGGGGATATGGAACCTGAAGAGGCCATTTCCTGTATCCAGACAGGAACCCCAGTGGAGCAAACCCACCCACAAAACTTTCAACCCAAATTTATACTGCCTACAAGTAATGTAGGCTGGGGGAGGGGGCAGACACTGGGGGAATGGCCAACCAATAACTGGCCCAACTTGAGACCCATCCCAAAGACAAGCACCAATCCCTGACACTATTATTGATAGCTGTTATGCTTGCAGACAGGAGCAGGAGCAGGAGCCTCTGAAAGACTCCACCCAGCAACTGACTCAGACAGATACAGACACCCACAGCCAAACAACGGATGGAGCTTGGGAATTCTTATGGAAGAACAGGAGGAAGAACCATGAATCTCGGAGGGGATAGGAACAATGGAACTCCACAGGAAGACCAGGAAGACCTAGTATTTCTTTTCATCAAGAGGGAAGAGCAGCACCTCTGCTTCCTCTTCCTCTGCTGGGTGTGCCGTCCCCTTCCCTAGAGCCATGGCTCAATCCTTTCTATTTCTGTGTCTCCACACTATCCATCTGTCCTCATTCCCTGTGGTTGCTGGAATTCTTTAGCTGTCTTTGAAATAGATTCTATTTTTTGTTATTTTAATTCTCTCTACCAAGTCCCACAGAGGCAGCTTCTAATCTGCTGTCCTACACCTAAATCTGTGTGGCTTCTTCTTTCCACTCTTCTTGACATTCCAAGCTCTTTCTATAGCTGGAGAGTGTTGAAATGTAGTCCTCTCATGAGACAATCACAGCCTTGCAAGGTAAATTGCAAAAGCTAGAATATTTTGTGTATCATGAAAGTGTAGTGAAACCATGTTAAATACTCATTTTAATAGCTCCAACGGATATTGTTACTCTGACAACTTTATTCATAGCATGTTAAACTCTGTAATAAGATAGATAGAATATTAGATTTCACCTACGAATTAAGGAACTATTGTCAGGATATAATTTAACTCCTCTTACTACACTATCTGGTGATCATCATATCAAGAAAGGAAATGAGTAAGTCTATTGGGCATCAGGTCACTCTGTCTCACTGCAATACTTATGATGGCTATCTCTTCTCCATTGATATTTCTAGTTGTGAAGTAAGCCATTCAAGACTGGGTGTCTTTTGACTCTTTTACTCTTTTGAAACAATTTACCTTTAATCTGTTGCTTTAAACTTCCATTTTAAATGGCATTAGTACTCTGGAGATGGCTACAGTTGTGACAAATGGCAATCAGGCCTCAACACCATCTGTATATGTTTCCTCATTCTACAATTGGGACCTCACCTCCAAGAGACTGTCTTCACAAATCAGCCAGATGCCTCTGCTTCCTTAACACCTTGAGCAGATAAAGAACCAGAAGATTAACATGGCACAAGAAAGCCAAGATACCCAGAGCTCAGAGCACAGCTGCTTCTCAAAAGGACTAAAAGCAGCAATGCTGTGCTTTGGACTTGCCAAGAAATTAGCAGATTCATAAATCTTAGCAATGAGAAGGTGGACAGGGATGCTTAAGTACCAGTCTTATCACCCACTGTGATATCACTCAGCAGTTAATACTCAGGGAAAGAATGTCATGCTTCAGTATATGTTGTACAGAATAACTCAGCTCACCTCTCACCTGCATAATGAGGATCCCTATGGGGACGGTTTCATTTAGTGACAACAGCATACACTTTGGAACTTCACACTTCTGCTTCTGAGATGTAACTTCTCTGACTTTTGATAAAATGCCAATAGTATGTCTAGATCATAGTGTTGTTGTGAAGGAGTAAAGGAAGTTACCTAAAGCTGTTGCTATTTGATAAATGGTCAGAATGTTTGTGCCGAGGTGCAGACGACCCAACTGGGATGTGATCAAGGAGAGACACAAGAACCTTCCAGGTTGGCTTAGCACTCTTAGTCTGCAAGAATTCTCATTAGAAAAGCAGAGACAGTGTTAACTGAGATGCTTGAACCACTAAAAGTGATTGCTATTCTTGCAGAAGGCCATAGTTTGACTCTCAGCATAGTTGCAGGCTGACAAGCACTCAAACCCAACTCCAGATAATCTGACACATGTTAAGAGCACCCACACACACATGTGTATGCCTGTACACTGATACATGTACACATATAAGCAAACAAATACTAAAACAATATTAAAGCATAAGAAAAGCATAAACAACTTAACTGTAAGAAAGAAAAGGCAAACAATTCATTTTTTCTGAACTAAGCATCTCATTTTTATCATGCTATCTGAATATCTGTAATGACTCTGTCAACAAAAGACTTACAATGTTCCTGACATCTCTCAATCCCTCACAAATCATCAACTACCACTCTAGACACCTTCACAGAAGCTCAGGTGTCAGTTATAAAGTCTTTGAAGCTGAGCCGGAGTTCTCTTAATGTCCACAGCTGTCACCTTGGAGCCACATACAGTTCCATGCAGGTCATGAAGCCTCAGCATCCTTTCTTGAGCCCCATGCCACTGCAGCTCTCCCAGAGGTCTTCAAGGGCTTTTCTGCCTTCTCAAGAAAGACATTAGGTGGAGTGGAATGAACTCCAAGACTCATGCCTCTTTTCCTGTCTACTTGCCCTATACCAAGAATATAGCTGCATGGCCAATGCCAGGAGCACGAGCCAGGCCCACCAAGAACCCTTAATCAGAGTTTGCTGAATGAGTGAGCATCACCCATGGTCACTGGGATGAGATCCAGTCAGTTGTGAATCATGAGCTGTTTCTTGTTTTCTTGGAATCTTGTCAAAGACAGACTTTAATCCAATTAGGGAATCAATATCCAGCAAATATCAGAGCAGTTTCAGCCATACATTTTTTTTGTTCAAGGTTATTATTTGGTGGCATTTTAATGTCTCTATGTGACATTAAAATAACAGCAGTGAAATGAACCAACCTAAAATTAATGAACAGATTGATGTAACATAACACCGAATACACAAAGAGGCTCAAAAAATAACGTCATTTGAAAAGTTGATGCATTTTTTTTAATCTTTTTTAAACAATAAACTAATGTAGAAAGGACAAAGGAACCTTTAGAAGGGACAAGTGATTTTCACATACCTGGAAAACTCTTCTGAAAAAAGTTATTTTAAAAAATAATGAAGTTTAAATTTACCTTAAGTGCTGTTGCAACATGAAAACAATCTGAAAAATTGATGTCTAAATTTGACTAAGTCCATTTTGGTTATCTTAGGCCCTTCATCTCTCACCGTAGGAAGCAGAAAATGAAATCATGCATGCTAAATCAATCTCCCTAATTGCCTTGGTCACCACTGCCTGCCATTGGACAGGAGTCTTGCTAAATGTTATCCAAAAGCCAAATAAGATATGACATTGAGCATAATCCAGCTTTGTGACTCCGCACATGTCAGTGTGACCTGAAGGACAAGAGTTTATTTGGTAAACACTGCAGGCGTGGAACGTGCCAGAAAATATGGAAATGTTCATAAACTTCACAAATGTCAAAGCCAGAGGTGACGCTGGAAACCCTTAGTTCATAGCTTTTTTTCCAAGATGAGAAAAATACCAACTTGAGCACCTAAGTGATTGCACCTGAACCTAAAGAGTTCACACATGAACTGCAATTCTTGCCATCCTCAGGATGATTACATATGTATATATACGTACATATATATTCATATGATATATGGGCAGATAGGTAGACAGGTAGACATGGATGATGGATGGATGGACAGATGGACAGATGAGTGAATAGATGCATGGATGCATGGTTGGATGGGTGGCTAGTATATGTAAATATCTGTACACAATATGTTATAACAACATCTTTGCCTATCTCCTCCTTTTCTGTCCCTCTCTCCCCACATACACGGAACAGCCATTATTTGAAATTCTTTGGCCATGAAATTTAAATGCATGGTTGTGAAGCACATCAGTAAGATTTGATCCAACTAAATCATACAAGGATGAAATTACTCCTATATTTTGAGTTCACTTTGTAAACTTCCCTGTGCCCTGCTTTCTGTCTCTATACAGACTTTAATTATGAGAGCATCTCTTTGTGGAGTTCTGCTGGAAAAGGATTGTGGGAACTGCCTTGCCAAGCCTCTGCAGGCCACATACAGACCAACACTGCCATCTACTGTAAGAATTTTCAAAACAACCGAGGAAGACCTCCAAATACTGTGGGGTGCCTTTGTTCTTCAAATCGGAAGACAAACTGCAACTAATTAGCACTTATTAAAATTCATTTTAGCCCGTTCATTAACTTTTAAGGGAATTACAAGGTACACAGCGTTGTTGAATGTCTACATGAGGTGTCCTCTCCTGGAGAAAGAACAGCGTTAATACCAAAAGAGATGCTATGTCTGGGGTCCCTGAGCTAAGTTGCTGGATTACTTATACACAATACTCTGAATGTGCTCTTCAGCTACTAGAAACCGTAAGCTCAGATCTTGCCTGTAACCTGAACCCCATAGTCTGCAAAGTATGTGGCCTCGGCCTCTCCCAGAAACGACATTCTGACCAAGCCTCTCAGGAATCTGAGATGGTGTTTAGCAGTAAACGTCTTCTCAGAGGACAGCCCTTGAGCACTGATGAGCTGCATCCCCGTGGTAGCTCACCTTCAGCACTTGGAAACATCAGCAAATATACGTGGAAACTTCCTTGAGGGCTTCATCTGCTTGATGCCCTCAAGATATTTTTAAAGCACAACTGCAGTTGGGCTTTCCCCCTACATACATAAGGAATTCTATTTTTGTGCTCCCACAGAGAGAATTTTATTTTTCTTTCTACGGGGAAGTAAGATATTCAAAAATCTGGACATAAAAGAATAAGCCGTTAGAGGTGGACAGTGAAGAAATAGAAAGGAAAAGTGCGTTTCCATCGCTTTAGATTTTTGAATTTGAATTTTGCAGTTTCAGAAGTTATACAACAGCGCCACCTAGGGCTCGTTGTGGACTAGCAGATTGGCTTTTACCAATCTGCCCCTTGCAATTTTTCTGTACAGAGATGTAGGTAGCATGGCACAATATGTGATTCTACTTTAGTATTCTCTGGTTTGGTTCATTTTTTAAGATACAATAGTTTAACAACATTATGTTGGTATTTTTTCCTTATATAGAGAAACGAAGAGAGGAAAAGATAGCAAAGCAGCCAAGTGGACTAAAACAGAAAATGGGGGAGGGAAAACGAGCCAGAACAGAGAAGGAAAGATAATGAGTCAAATACAATCATGAGGCATGCTTCGCATTATGAAGTTGTCACAATGAAGCTTATGTTTACAATTAAAACGTGCTAATGAAGACGTTTCTTAACACCGGGCCCAGGATAACAATGACCACCACAAAATACGCTTTTAGTGGCCGAAAGCTGCTAACTCACTTTGTGAATGGCTTGGATAAATTGCTGTGTGTCCGTGGATGAGTCCGAATCACCTCCCTGAGCCTGGTGTGAAATGAGTGGGTTGATCCATGAGACTTTACCAGCCAATAAAATTTAGTAACAAGTTCCTATTTCTTTTTCCACCTAGAGAATTAAAATGAGGCAAAATTTTAAAACCCCACGTCCAGTCTGATTAGCCACAATAGCTACCAAACAGGAGGGAAGCTGACTACAAGCAGAAGCTTCCTCGCACAGCACTAACAGAGACAATACTTACACTTCCTACCAAAATGAATCTGAATGGTCAGAGCAAAATCATATAAGGATGGATGTAGTCAGGGTGGACCAAGGACATAGAAGAGGAGGAAAGAGAGAAAATGAAGATGAGCTCCAATTATAGGCTTCCCTCCTCCTCCATGGCTACTAGCTCATGAGACACTTGCGTTTTAATTCCAGTGTTCAAAACAACTCATCTGCAAAATGAGGACTCAAGCGGCTGCATCCATAGTCAGTTCTGCAAACAAGGGAGGACCTAATGTGCAGCATAAATTTCCAGGAGTGACAGCTCAGGGAAGAATCTGCAGACAAGTCTGTGTTGGCGTGTGGAGCACAGCCCACACAGCAGGCTGCCCGCTTGCCTTAAGGACATTTAGATGATTTTCTACCCATACACACTGAAGGTGTTTCCTGAAAAATCGGTTAGAGGCTGGATATTACAACCCGGCCTGGCACAGTGGACCTTGGCTGCGTTCCGGAGAGAGATGTGCTTGGGAACTGATGGCCAATGCAGAGGTCCGGCTAGTGGCTCGCACATGTCCCGGAGCCACAGCAAGGCACCTGTGCGACACAGGGATGTGCTATTAAATCTCTGCTGGTCCTGAAACCTCACACGGCTCTTGGCTGCAGCCAGCATCAGCCTTTGCCAAGGATCTGGCCAGCAACCAGAGTTGCTGCAGTCAGCTTTCTCAAATGTGCCCTCTAGTAAGAGCAGGCAGTGGGGGGAAATGGGTTTTTCTTTCCCTTGACACTCAGCACCCTTAGGGGGAACGTCCCTCTGCTTCTACATTGGTTTACTTTCCCTCTTGAAACTGTAAGCATAGCATTGGCCTTTTGAAAGGGTGGGATAATGCTAACATTGCTTCAGTTTCTCCATACTTTAAAGCCTACACCCATAAAGTTCGAGGGAATGTGGAGACGGTGATCCTGAAAGTATGGTCCTGGCATCTCTCCGCAGGAAGGCATGCCGAGCATACTTTCTGGAATGAAGCAGGCTGGACATGATGTTCTGGATAGCCCAGCAGGTGTGAAGTCGAGGGCCAGCATGGAGACAGGAGGAACAGTCAGATGAGCAGAGCCGACACAGATTGGGAAGCAGAAGGACAGTCTCAAGACCCCCTGGAGGCACAACTTTTTATTTTTTTCAAGTTTTCTTGATTTTTTTTTCATTTTTATTGGATATTTGATTTATTTACATTTCAAATGTTATCCCCTTTCCCAGTTTCCCCTCTGAAAACCCCCCATCCTATCCCCCTCCCCCTGCTTCTATGAGGGTGCTCCCCTACCCACCCACCCACTCCTGCCTCCCCACCCTGGCATTCCCCTACACTGGGGCATGGAGCCTTCACAGGACCAAGGGCCTCTCCTCCCACTGATGCCAGACAAGACCATCCTCTGCTACATATGCTGCTGGAGCTATGGGTACTCTTTGGTTGGTGGTTAATAACACTGAGTAGAATAATTAAATGAATTGCAATCCGAGAAAGGAGGAGAAAGTGGGGGCAGGAGATGGAAGCCATTTCAGAGCAGAGTTAAAGCAGGTAGCAAATTGTACTAGTAACCAGAGGACAGACATACTGAGCATCTCAGTGTCACAGATGCCTCACCCACCTGCTTGCCCCACACTGGGTGGTCTATGCCACTCTGTCCCTTCAACAGGGCAGAGGGGTCCTGCCTGCTATCATTGTCTTGAACTCAAAAGTTAGATAGCTGTTTAGACTGCTGATCATTTTTCCCCTTCTGAAGACCATGGCTGGGGGGGAAAAAAGCCAAAATGTTTATTTTGAAAAAGTTCCTGTGAAGCTTGGTGCTCATCACTCTATATTACTCAGGTATGGTCAGTTCTCCCTGAGGGAAAAAGAGCAAGAAATTCCCCTCTCTGGAGTTGGGAGAGAATTTCAAAGGAAAAATGCATAAAGAATCAGGACAGGCTGTGACTAGGACAAGGGCTGGGGAAAGGTTGAGCCCAGTCTGCAGAGATCACATGCATAGAAAGTCCTGCCATGTGGGCTCAGTGCTTCCTCACAGCCCTGTGAAGAGAGAGCAGAGCCATAGAATGCCAAGAGATACAAACACAGCTGTGTAACAGATTGAAGCAAAGTCTACCCAGAGTGCTTTTCATGGCCACTAATCAGGGACTTGGTGTTCTAACTTGCAGGGGGGATGATAAAACATAAAGCTGGAAGACCCTATGCTCGATTGTGCATGAGACTTCCCACCATCCTAATGGTATAAATGTCACCCTCCCTCTGCGCCAGTGGGAACTAGAGGTTAATGCAGTTGGTCATGGCCAAAGACAGACAAAGAAGGAGTCTTGGTGACTTCATTTGTCCACAGTACAGATGAGTTCTCTACCATGGCCTTGGCATCAAAAACATCAATGCAGATATTTATACTGCTGAAATATCTTATGGCTCTATTTTCTAATTCAGCCAGGAGACAATGCTCTGCAGGCTTAAAGGCTCTGTCACTCACTGGTACAACTAGTTTTGACAGAAAACTTGTCCACATGGGCCAGAAGATGGCTCAGCAGATAAAGGCACTTGCTATATGCAAGCCTGAGTATACAAATTCAACCCCAAGAACCCAAGAGACCCAGCTCCCCGAAGTTCTCCCTAGGTATACACACACAATGCGGCACAAACATACCCCTGACCCCCAGACATATCACACACACACACACACACACACACACACACACATTTTTTTTAATCTATGAATTCCATCATTGATTAATCCATCTGCTATCAGAGCAAGTAAGCACAGACTACACACCATGATTTCTTGCAGCTTCTGTTCCTTTGCTTGCCATGGTCACAGTGTTTTTTTCCATAGCCTTTTTTCTCCTCTTCAAAAATCAGACAAACAAACAACAGGAAAAAATATGAAAATTCATTTTGAAAAAATTTTTAATACTGTTCTCTTCAAGGAAAACTCAACTCAGTCTTACAGAATTATAAAAATAACTGTTGCTACTAAAATTAAAAATAAATTAATTAATTAAACAAACAGTGCACTAGTCAGTTTCAAACTCCTGTAACAAAATCCCTGAGGTGAGCTGCTTCTGAACTAAAGACACATCTCTTGGCCAGTGTATCTGAAAGTTTAAGTTCAACATTTGGTGACTCCATTGGATTTGGGCTGTGGTGGAGGCATACAATAGAACGATCTACTCATACTTTGAGCCAGACCAAAAGGATGAAGAGACAAACAGAACTCCCATGATTACCCTCAAAGATAGGCTCCCAGAGGCCAAAAGATCTCTCAGTAGACCCTATCTTTTAAAATCCACATCTCCCCTGGGATCTCACCCTTTACCACAGGGGCTGTCATTCAAGCTGTAACACCTGGGTAAGAAACTGCCTTTATTCTACAATTAACCTCATCTATTTGATTTCTGAGTTAACCTCTTGTCTACTCAACACCCACCAATAAAAAAGGATGAAACTCGGCTCCAAGATTTCCGTTTTAATGACCATTAGGAAGTGAGGAAGGGGTAAGAAAATGGATGGCTGCAAGCAAAAGGATTTAGAGCCTAAGAGAATGGCATGAGGAGTTCCAAATGCCGTCTCGACTTCTCTGGTCTAGAGGGATACAAGGTTGGAAGAACATCTCCAACAACCAAAACGGTGCTGACGAAATTCTCCCATGCCCAAACAGAACAGAAAGTCTAATTTGTGGATGATATATCAAGAAGAAAACACATCATGATTTACTAAATTTAAATCATTCTTTTTGTGTTATTTTTGCCCCCCCCCAATTGGCTTTAGTCAAATTCACTGCCTGGAGAAAGAAGACCCTTGGCCATTGCTAAATGAGAAGACTCAGACCTCTGTTAGGAAGCACCATTCTAGAAGGAAAAAAAAAACAGAAATATAATTTGTCTTTTCAGATAGATCTCCTGCTTGTGACAGTGACAATCTGCAATCGTTACAATTCAAGAAGCAACCATTTTGACAAAACGCTGTTCCTCTTCAAAATACATTTAGGTGCTAATCTGACATTTCCCTGCTTGTCTTTTTTTCGATGCTTGTCTTTATCCAAGTGTGACGCACACTTCTTGACGGAGTCCTTGCAAGTCAATCTTCATCTCTCAGCTGTTTACCCTTTCATTTTCCTTAGGCAGATAATCAGAGTACCTGTCAATCCACCAGGTGGGAAATCATTCAAAAGAAACACTGAAAACAGAGGTGTCGCCTGCTCTCCTGAGGGATGGGAGGCAAAGGTTAAACAGCACCACCCCTGCTGACCAAGTGTCCTGTGTTCATCTGTCTCCAGTACAAACATCATGGCTCTGAAAGTCATCCGTAAGGACTTAAATTGTAGAGTAGGACTTCCCCTGACTGGCAAATCTAGTTTTCTTTCTCTTAGCCTGGAGAAATCTGTACTGTACCCTGGTTGAAAGCCTTCCTCTTCCCTGTACAGATGAATACTTAGATGACTGTAATCTTTTTTGTTAGAATAGGTCCCAGCAAGGATATTTACATATCGGTTTTATTCTACATAGAACATTATTTACCTGCAAGTCTTTTGACCCATCCTGCTAGTTTCTTGATGAATACCTGAAGAATGGAGGGCAAAGGAAGGAGGTTCCAAGGGAAAGCAAAAGCTGAGAAACACTTTATCTTATGCATCCCTCTCTGGTTGGAGAGATCCTCTGAGGATTTAAAATCTGACTTCACATCTGCAGGGAGGATACAGGTGCAGTTGCTGCCTGTGCAAAGCACTGAACCTTGGCTTTCTGCCTGCTGGATCTTCCCAGGGAGCTAAAGTAGGGCAGCCACCCAGCAGGAGGGTCTGTTCCCCTCCAAGGCAAGTTTCTGCTACACATCCACTCTTTTTTTCCTTGCTTTAGTGGGGTGGGGTGGGGGAACATGTAAAAGCCAAGCACCCTTCAGACCGTTGTTTCATCTCACAATCCTGGGCCACATATTCCACAGGGCCCAGCCACTTACCAGGATGAGTCTACAGAGAAGGCAGCAGGGCATTGTTTGCAGCTAGCGAGAGAACTGGAGATCGGAAACTCAGTTGAGAGCTTGCTGTGCACCCGCCAGGAATTCTCTTGAGCTCATTAGTTGGATAAAAACCAAAGTGAAGAGAATAAAAAAGAAGAAAATGTGACCATGTCTCTACTGTGCCTTCTCTGTGCCTGGTCCTCTGCTGGCGACAAATGTTAAAAGTCAGAGCAGAGGTAGAACTTCTGTGTTCCTTTCAGAATTAGGTTAGAAGGAGTCTCATTGCTGCAGGTTCTTTTTAATACAAATTGTTCAGACAACTTATAGTAAAGCAATATTCTCCCTTCCTTCCTGAGTGTAATGACCCCAGTGTAATAAAAATCATTTTGCTTAAATGTTACACTGTTCTGGAAAAACAAGGCTCATTCACCCTCCTTTACTTAACAACCTTGTTTATCTCAATGAAGAGTTGAGTGATCACCCAATTTATTGAACATGTGCTATGGACCAAGCACAAATTTGTTATTCACAGCAGCTACATAATTCTGCCATAATCACTCCAACTTCACAATGGAGAAATTGCATCTACCAGAGGTCGAAGGAATGGCTTAAGCTTTCAGACTGAAGTAGAGGATGTGCTTCTTGAACCCATGTTTTCTGACCTCAAGATACGTAGCAAACCTACTGTCCTGTACAATGTCCTGAAACAGAAGAAGTGTGGTCCTCCCATCCACATCCCCTTTCTCTCTTCATCTCACAGATGAGAAGAACAAAAGAGTAGCTTCTTCAAAAACTCAGGGGAAAAATAAGCAGATCAATTGCTATTAATGTTGAGCCAGCCACCCTGTGTCATCACCAAGCTGCCTGGATTTATTGTGTATTACATATTCACATGAGAATATGCATCAATCATGTCCTCCTGCCCTGTGTGCCAGATGTGTGCAACCCAAGGACTATCCAGGCTACTGCTGTCTCCCATTCACCCCTCACCCCTTTAAATTCCAATGGAAGATTGAAAACTTATCTCCAAGTGCCAGAAGTGAGTAGATTACATACAATTCAATCCCAAGAGTCTGTCTAATCAATGTACTGGCCCATATTTCCCACATTTTATGGGACAGCAGGGGAAATTGTTGAGAAGAGCCAATTTGCAGCTGTGTTCTTAATTATGCCTTCTCTGTGAAAGAAGGCAAAGCTTTCAGCAAGAGACTGCAGCTGCATTCACAAGGCAGGAGAGCCGGTGTTTGCAGCAAACACTGGAATGCCGTCGTGGTGCCAGATCCCACGGAGGACTAAGCGACCACCCTCTCTTTGCAGATGGGTGGCTAGGTCAAGCCATTTGATTTCTTTCCATCTCAGTCCAGCCTGCTGTGCTAGTGCATTCAAGCAGGAGGAGCTAAATAGATGCTGGCTGCAACTTAACTGGCCTGGATCATTACATTCCCACCAAGTCACTGTCGCTTGCAAAACAGTGAAGTTTGAAAGTTTCTGCCAACACTGAGCAGCTTAGAACTGAATGAACCAGAAGTAGTAGCTCCTTCAAATACATGCCGTGTACTTTGGGCCATGATGGAAAGAATAGTGCCTGCCCCATTGTATCTGTTAGCATTCTGTCTAAACTCCACCCCACAGTTACCTGGCAGCAGCCAGGTAGGCCTGGCCCACTATAAAAGGGGGTGCTTGCCCCCTCCTCTCTCTCTTGCTCTCTGAGTCTCCTACTCTCTTGCCTTCTTGCTCTCCCTCTGTCCCCTCGCCCCTTCCCCCTTCCCATCTCCCTCTCTCCATGTGCTCATGGCCGGTATCTTCCTCCCTCTCCCTCTCTTTCCTCTCCCTCCCTCTCTCCCTCTCATTCCTCTCCCTCCCTCTCTCCCTCTCCCCCTACCCCTCCCCCTCCCCTCTCCCCCTCCCCCATCCTCCTCCCTCTCTCTTCCTCTCCTCCTCCCCCTCCCTCTCCCTCTCCCTCTCCCTTTCCTTCTCCCTCTTTCTGCCTCAACTACTCTCTTAACTCCCTTCCCCATGCTCTGAATAAACTATTCTATACTATACCGTCCTATACTGTTGTGTGGCTGATCCCTCTGCATGAGCCTGCTGAGACATCCCCTTCCCCCATACCTCACCACACACCCATAGAACATGTTCTATATCTCTTTATCTTTTTATAAACACATCATTGGCGCCAAGACTCAGACATAGAAATCTTCAGCTTTGTATCCCACCTCAACTATCACAAGAGATCCACACTCGCTAGCTCAGAACTGGTAAGCCCACACTGGTCAGAGTAACCATCTGCATGTTCCCAGGGAAAATTTCCTGAGTATCTGTACTGGTTGGTCCTAGGCATGTCAAAAAGAACAAAAGCCCCACCCACATCCTCAACTCAAGTTTGCAAAAGCTGTCACCTTATCTTTCTATGACTGAGTTTCACATCTATGAAAATCCCCATTCAGTAAGAGGAAGGGAGAGAAGAGTCCAGAAAAATAATCCTACTTTCCCAATGACTGCACTCAATTATTCATTCCATTGTTCACCTTGCCTGCAAAAGCCATCACTGGGATAATCCTCTGTCATCATTATATAAGTAGGTTTTTGTGACCCGCGTGTAATTGTCTCGCCAGCAAGAACACACACGGACACCAGGATCCTTCTGCAGCAAACCTTTTATTGTTAATGAAAGGAGGAAGACCCCGGCCCCAAAAAGGCACTGTTTATATACCCTTGGATCGGCGTTTTCATTTCTGATTGGCTACTTACTCGTTACCCGCCAAAATGCCCCAGGATGGGCTGTGACTTGGCGCGCGCTCACTTCCTGCACATGCGCAACAGCTTGTTTATCGGGATGGGCAGCGGATGTCAGCACCATCTTGTAATGGCGATTGGTCTCGCCGCCAGCACTACGGCGGTAGTGGCTTCCTACAGGTTTTCCCAAAGATATCATCTCTCTTATCACATCATTGCGACCTCTTGTAGAATTGCCCCTTGTTTCCTAAGTCATTGTGACTTAGGTCTAATAGTCCTCACGTACTCTGAGCTAAAGTAATTGTGCTATGACAGGCATTACCTACAGTATCTCACCTGCTGGGTTTCTTTTTATGAATAAGAACATCTTTCTTCACCATCACTGAGGTGCAAGAGAAAACTGACAGTTGTGTGAGCAAGAAGGAGTGAACCTCCTCTCTGTTTTGTCCTCAGTGTTATATGGATTCCTCTGAACTAGGAATCTTGCCCAGTGGTAGGGTGTTTGCCTGGTATATATGAGACCCTAAGTTTCATCCCCAGCACCTCAAACAACAAAAGGGATTCAGAAGGGCAGTTGTTTGGGATATTTTCTCACCTCCAAACCCCTTCCAAATCTGTCATTTCTCTTTCTGCTAAAAAATTCCCAACAGAACATGCTTCCTGGCCAGAAAGAATGAGACATGCTTCAAAATAGACATAGATCGATATTTCAGATTCTCCCACTCTCCCATCAAGCTCATTGGTCTTGTCCCAACTGCATTTGAGCAAATATATCTAGTCTTTCCTTTCCCAATGCCCTGCCAACTAAGCAGACTTACAGTGGCATCTACCTCATCACCTGGAAACCTCACTCCCATGAGCAGCCAGGGCACTAGTACACATACTGTGAGAATATTGACATTGTTCATGCTAGTGGTTGATGGAGGCTACACATATTCCCACCACTGCCCTGTTAGCCACTAACCCTCTTAATACATAACACCTGGCCCTTGATGAGCAAGGATCTTTACCCTCTTCTGTCTATTCTTCCTGAACCTCTCCTCTTGCTGAATATCCCTAACTGTGTTCTTGGATATGTCTACAGACTCGAGAGTGCAGTCTAGCCAAGTTCCTCCTGGGATTTGAAAGTGCTAATACATCCTTCCAGCAGGACTCCCTGGGGTTCTGCATTGACACTAAGCTGCCAAAGAAACCATTGGTAATAAAAAAAAATCTGAAAACTTTTGTTCAGCTAATGTGACTGTTTCTAAATTAATAAAGACTGGAGACGGTGTATGAGCATTCTAAGCTCAGCTTGAGATCTTGTAGGTCACCAGTCTTGTGACTTCATCTCTGTGTGGCATTAACTTTTTATGAGATGATAAGGGCTCTTTCATCCTATGAACAAAACATAAATATCAAAGGGGTATCATGACTTTTCTTCCTTTCTGGATATTTCAATCCAATACCAACTACATGGAGCAGAGTAAGATGGGGTGGGAAGAGCTCTACTTAGGATGACAAGTGATTTGGGTAGACAGTGAAATGGCACAACTAAGGAAGATGCACCTGCAGATGACAACATCAGTCCACTGGGAGGCTGGGAGCCTAAGATGCACATGTACGGGCCAGGCACAGTGGCACATGCCTGTAATCTCATCACTTTGGATGCTGAAGCAGGAAGATCTTGAGTTCTAGGCCAACCTGAGCTACATAGCAAGACCCCCCCACACACAAAATACTAGAGGTACAGTTGGTCAGAATCTTGAGAGAGGGATGAATAATTAAGAGAGTTGATCAAATTTAAAATGCTTCTTTAGAAGCTGAAGAGAAAGAACACTGATTGCTCTTCCAGAGAACACAAGTTTCTTTCTCAATACCACATACGGGTTCTCAAACATCTGTAACTCCAGTTTCAGGGCATCAAATGCCCTTTCTGGTTCTATTAGTACCAAGTATATATGTGGTATACTGACATATCTACAAGTAAGCACCCATTCACATAAAGTAAAATAATAAAAAATTTAAATGCACATTAAAAACAATAGAAGCCATTTTGTTTATGTTCGAAGAAGAGGGTCACAAATATGAAAGAGGATAAAATTGTAATAAATCTTACAACATTGCATGTTTTGGTCTAAAGAATGTTTTTCAATTGCAATGACTGAAGTACAAGTAAATATACATGTAGACATTTGTTTATGTAGCTTCACACATATGAACACATGCTCTGTATTTCCATGAAGATCTGACAGCAGCCCAGTTGGAAGCAGGGAGCACACTTATACCAGATCCTTGTTTCAGAATTCTAGTCTTCAGCAAAAGCAGGCAGAATCACTCAGAGAGACAGACACAGCAATGAAAGTAGACAAACATTCTGAAATATGAAGCCAGAAGCTAAGAAAGAAGATTTAAACAAAAATAGAACAGACATCAACTTAATTAACAGAGTTACACTGACCATATCTGTGTTACATTTATCATGAAAATGCACAACAGAGTAAACTACAAACTATTAAAGAGAAAGGAGAGGCAAGCAACAATGCAAATATAAACAAACAAGTAAGGAAGAGTTAAGAAAGCTCTTTGCCATAGCACGCTAACTAACAAATGTACATAAAAACAACATAGCAAGAAAAAAAATTATGGAATAGTAACTGTCATAGCAATAGACAGTTCAGCTGTTAATTAAATATTAATGCCTGCTAAAGTAGTAGTTAAAACAGGGAGTACATACAAAGTGTCAAATGCCACAGAAATATATATTATCCATAAAGAATAAAAAGGACTCTCTGTGGTGGACCAGCTTGACAAACGACTCTTCAGTGAAAAAATTAAAGGTAGTGTCACCATCCCAGGAGCAAATAGAATTTATGTTACACCTGGCAGAGCGTAGTAAGAGGAGCACAGAATCACTTCTGTAATATTCCTACCCCCAAATACATAGAGTGAATATTTTATAAAGAATCATCAGACAATTCCAGATGAAGAAGTCTTAAAAAAAATTGTATGTAATCTTCAATGCACAAAGCTTGGAGACAGAACAGAGATTCCAGGTGAAAGAAGATGAGAAGATGGGCAGACAGACAGACACTGATGTGCAGTGTGAATCTACTCTAGATCATCTGTTCTAAAGGACATTTGGCAAAACTCTAAAAACAGGAGACACAATGGGTAATCTGCCTGTCATCTCTCTGACTTTAATATTGATGGTATGTTGAGAATATCCTTTTCTCAGGGATATTCATTGGATAGAGAAGATTCATTTTACTTAGAAAGAATCCAAGGAGAAAACATGTTCCCTAGTTGTTTGCAATTTTTCACAAAAGTTTGAAAATAATATAAGTTTCTTTTCAATAAGAGACAGAAAATATAATCAGAGAAATAACATGCATAGAATTCGGATTGGAAAGAGTTCGAATAAGCTAAAAATTGACCCAAGACAATGATCCTTCTTCCCAAGGCTTTGTGGGGATAAAGAAACTTCTGAGCTTGTTGTCTAACACAATACACAGTCTAAAAAAGAAAGAAAGATTGGGAGAACCAAGTGCCAGAGGAAAGGTTTACAGCACTTACACAGTGCATGTCAGTATTATTTTACACAATTCTAATGGGCTTATCCAGCACTGTGTATCAGGCATACAAAGCATGCAGCTATATCCTTAAATTCAGAATATTAAAACTTCCTGTACTAATGACTCAAAGCATTATCTCTGTCCTTTAAGCACTAGAAACAAAAATCAGTTAAAAATGACTTTTAATAGCTCTCATCTCTTTCACCAAATAAAGGCAACATAACTGCGCACATCAGACTTAATTATCTCTTCACCGACACTAGGAATACCAAACGGACTTCTGCTTACTACAGAGCCCCTATATCTGAAGATTCCTTAATTACACACACAGCTTATGCAAAGCAAAACCCAGCACAGTCTCGAATCTATTACCAGAGGAACAATTTCGAATGACTTTCCGTGGCTGAATAGAGAAACTGTCTGAAAATGCTGACCCGAAACTTTTTCCTTTCTAATGGTAAAAAAATTGAAACTGATTCGGCAGAGTTGTCAAGGAGAAAGGAAAATAAATTAACAAAGTGTTATGTGGTGGTCAGGAGCATGAAGCCTGGAGCCAGACCTCGTACCTACAAACCCTTATTCTATCATGGTCAACCTGTGTGATCTTACGGAGTTACTGAACATCTCTGTGCTTCAAACTTCTGATTTGTTAAATAGTGCTAATGGTTACTTCTCTCAATAGAGTTGTTACAGATTATTTTATGCTAACTGCTCAAAACAATAGGTGGACCATTTGAAGGTACCGATAAGCATCAGCTATTGTTTATCAGCAAGGTGTAGTGATGCACACACATAGAGCCACACTACTCAAGAGGCTAGGGCAGGAGGATCATAGGTTCAAGCCCATCCTGGAGTGTATAAAGAGGCTCTATCATAAAAGAAATAATTAAAGGGACATAAAATGAATGATATTCATTTGCCACTTTAATAAGTGCTACACCAGTTAACTGCAGAGACCTAAGATCAGTTCCCTACAGACTTCAAATGGAACTTTTACATTACATACTTTACATTCCAATGTATTTTTGTTGTTGTTCATCTTCTAAAAAATCCTACAGCTGGGTGAACCAAATGTATTATTTTCTATGCAAATGCTAAACGCTCTATCTTGGGGTAATGCAAGAGAAACTAATGCCTACATGTTTTAAGTTTAGAACAGAAAATCCACTTGTGTGATGAGTGCAGAAGATTCGAACAAGATATTTTCATGCAGTTTATAAAGAGAGTTGTATATGAAGGTACATGTAATCCCAGCATTTGAGAGGCTGAAGCTGGAAGTGTCCCCCAAATCTGAAGATAGCCAGGTGTATTTAGCTTTGATTGTCAACTTGACACAGTCTAGAGCCACCTGAGCAAAGAGTTTGAGTAAGGGATTGCCTACACTGAGTTGGCTTATGGGTGTGTCTATGGGGTTCAGTTTTGACTACTTTAATGGATGTGGGAAGACCAGCTCTAAATGTGGGAAGCACCTTCTATTACAGACTCAGACAATAGGACACACTTTGGGAGGGGGAATTGGTTTTTTCTCACTTGGCTTTCACTGTTTCTGACAAGTTCATCTCCCCTGCTGCTGCTGGGAAGGAGTTCTTCACTGACATCAGAACCAGCTTCTTTAGGTCTCCCACACTGAGTGAAGGCCAGTGTCCCTCCATGCATGCTCCGTGTCTTTGGTGCCAGATTAGCACAGGTGAGACATCCAGCCTCTGGTGAGTGAGACACTACTGGAGTTCTTCGGTTCTTCAGTATGAGTTGGCCATTGTTGGATTCTTCCAACCATACTGTGTAACTCAATCTCAGACGTTTCCTTGTATTATATTCATTCTGTTGGTTCTGCTCTTGTGAAGAACCCTGACTACTTCTACATCTAGTCATTACAGTGAGTTTGATGCCAGCCAGGACTACAGAATGAGAAAATTCCTTTTCTATTAAAATGATGTTGCTCACTCTGTAAATCAAGACAGGCAGATAATGGCAGAGCTTTTTCCAGTATGGATGAGGAGACCAAAGTTAAAATTGATTCAATTAATCTACCATGGGTACATAGGAGACAGGCTATGGTGCAACTTTGATATCTAAATCTCAATCTAAATCAAGATGGAGTTTCACATCATAAAGCTTCCTCACAGCTTCCTGGGGAGCAGGGGTGAATCTGTTCCCTCTTTACCAGATGTTCCAGAGAAGTTGACATCCCACAAAGACACAACCATCTTTAGAAGGACTCCAATCAAACTTCATACCAAAGTGTTACACCAACTTTCACACACCCCACAGTCAACTCTCCTGACAATCACACTGAAACCAAACATGGCTGGAAAAGGTCAATCCAATTTCTTTCAGTGATTTAACTAATTATGTTGAAGCAAAGAAGTCAAGAAAGTCATATGAAAAAAAAAAAAAAAAAGAAGTCAAGAGAGTCTAGAATAAGCCGCAGCTCCTCACAGGACACGGTATGACTGTAACCAATGTGAATTGTTTAAACAAGAAAGTATAATGGGCAAAACCCCACATATACTTAAAGAAACTCAGCAAACTCCGTTTCCTGTGGAACCTTAACTTTGAGCTGAACTTCTCATGAAAGTAGTCATTTTAAATACAGAATCAGACCTGTTCTCCCAGGAAACCTGGGTAGGATGAGAGAGAAACTGAGAATCAGAGTAGATGCTTCCTTTTCTCTATGAATACAAGGCTTCTCTTCTTGTGAGATTGAAAAGTCTTTTTTTCAAAAACTAAGAATGATCCCCAAAGTATATAAAATTTTTTTCTATATCAAAATGGGAACAGGAATAAAAACAAAATATCAAACATATCGAAAGTAAAATAATTTTCAAGGAAAAACCACTTAAAGCTTTTGGTTGGTTGGTTGGTTGGTTGGTTGGTTGGTTGGTTGGTTTTTGCTTTTTGCTTTTTGTTTTGTTTTTTGGTTTCTATTATTTGTTTACTTTGGTTTTGTTTGTTTTTGATTTGTTTTATTTTTTGAGCCAACAAGTACATATTTGTATACACACTTTAAACTTGGTTAAAGCATTATTTTTTCCCAACATAATACTTGTACTGATTATTTGGGAATTTTCTACCATGTACCTCGATCACATTTACTTTCCATTCCTCTGAGATCCATCTTCCACCTTTGTTCCTCTGACAAAATAAATAAAAAATTCACCAAGTCCAATCTATGTGATCCATATACTCACTGGAGCATGATCCTACTCTCACTGGCCAGCACCTTAATGAAAACTGAGTCCTTCCCCATCCCATAACCAGAAGCTATCAATTGTGAAGAGCTACACTTCAGCATCTTTATCACAACTTTTAAGGACTTCCTTCAATAGCTTCCTGTCTGGTCTGTTTCTTCTTCTTCTTCCTCTCCCTCTCCTCCTCCTCCTCCTCCTCCTCCTCCTCCTCCTCCTCCTCCTCCTTTTCCTCCTCCTCCTTCTTCTTCTTCTTTGGTGGTGGTGGTAGGGCATGAGGAAGGTTGTCACTGAAGCCTTCAATGTCTCTCATTTTCAGTTATGAGCCTGATGTCATCAATGCTGCTGCAAAAGAAGCTTCCTTGCCCATAGCAGACTTGGTTTCCTGGCAACACAAACAGCATACATCTAATAGCCTATAATGGCAGAAGGAATAGAGACTTCAAGATGACTTCTGGCAGCAGCACTGACCACAAAGGTCTTTTGAGGAGACTTTATCCAGAAAATGATCCATGTATCGTCTCCGATACCTTGTTGGTGTTCAGAGTTAAGGTGGTCATGTGGTTGGGCAGTACATTCTGGAGTAGTACCTACACAGAGATCCAGGTTACTGTACCTCAGTTTAATTTTAATTACATATCTGTGACAGCTAGAATCACCAAGTGCTTTTTCAAGTACCTGTCTCTTCCTATTTTCCCCTATTTCAGTATTCCTAATGTTTGGCCATTAAAATAAATTATTTTTAAGCAATATGTGCTCTTTGAAACTTACAGGCCATTTCTCTGTTATACAGGTAGCAAACACTTTTTCTTTGGTAAATTATCCTACACAGAGCTCCTCAGTACTGGCCTCCAAACAGGTACCCCAGACACAACCATTATCTTGGTAGCCCTTGGGCATCCCTATGTTCTCCTACCTCTAGCAGAGCAAGCAAGAGCCTCCCTCTGAGGCTCCAAGAAGCTGGCCAAGTGTTGGCAGCCTTGGCCTAGCTGGCAGCGAAGAGCAAGGCATGCATTGCTGGTGGTCCTCTGAGGACCACCCTACTTTATTCTGCCATCTTTCTTATTTCTCTATGGCATTATTATTAACGTGGAATTGTAGACTGCTGTGTGATACACAGCATAGTATTTTGCCCAAACAGTTTAATATGCAAATGCCTATTGCAGTGAGTCATTTATCTGGTTCAAGGTTTCTGAAACATCATAAATACTGGACTATCGTTGAGACTCATCTCAGATATCTTGTTGTTGCAGGGGAACTGTGTGGTTAGGCAGGGCATCTAGGGGGCAGGATCCAAGTGAGCTCCAGGCTGCTTGAACCACCTTGACCTAGGTTACAGCCACTCACAGAGGGTGGGGAGAGCACATCATGTTTACAGCCCACAGGCAGCCTCACAGCCCTCACCTGTTCTCCTCTAGCAGGAGGAAGTGGTCTGGTAGTGGTCTGAGCCTCCTGTGGCCTAAGGATTAGCCCTACTTGGCAACTGCATGGTCCTTTTTCAAGTGCTCCACTGTGCCTCATTTCCCATAATTCTTCTAAAGCTGTCTTTAACAGTAGGATAACTTACCAAAGAAAAAATGTTTGCTATCTGTATAACAGAGGAAAAGTGGCCTATAAGTTTCAAAGAGCACATGTTGCTTAAAAATAATTTCTTTTAATGGCCAAACATTAAGAATACTGAAATAGAGGAAAATTGGAAGAGTCAAGTACTTGAAAAAGCACTCGGTGATACTAGCTATCACAGATATGTAAATAAAATTAAATTGAGGTACTAATTTTTTTGGAATTTTTTATATTTTTTTAGACTTATTTATTTTGTATATGTGAGTACATGGTCACTGTCTTTAGATACACCAGAAAAGGGAGTTGAAGCCCATTACAGATGTGGGGTTGCTGGGAATTGAATTCAGGACCTCTGATAGAACAGTCAGTGAATGCTCTTAACCACTGAGCCATCTCTCCAGCCCCAAACTGGAAATTTTTAATCATAAAATCTAGTGTCTGTGTATGACATTTAAGTGGAACTATAAACTGCTGTATAGATTCATGTATGATTAGGAAATGGTAATTAACATTATAAATAAATACCTCCAGACACCTTCTATAAGAACTGAATAATCAGCTAGTGGAGAAGTAGGTAAGAAAGGAGCTTCCACTCACAATACCCAAGATTCAACTCACAGACCACATGAAGCTCATGAAGAAGGAAGAGCAAGTGTGGGTGCTTCAGTCCTTCTTAGAAGGAGTAACAAAATACTCAAGGGAGCAAACATGGAGACAAAGTGTGGGACAGAAACTGAAGGAAGGGCCGTCTGGAGACCATTCCACCTGGGTATCCATCCCATGTGCAGTCACCAAAGGTAGACACTGATGTGGATGTCAGGAAATGCATGCTGACAAGAGCCTGATATAACTGTCTCCTTAGAGGTCTGCCAGAGTCTGACATATTCAGAGGCAGATGCTCACAACTAACCATTGAACTGATCATGGGGTTCCCAATGGAGGAGTTAGAGAGAAGACTGAAGGAGCTGAAAGGGTTTGCAGCCCCATGAGGAGAGCAACAATACCAACCAACCAGAGCTCCCAGGGTCTAAACCACCAGCCTGGGAGCACTTAGGGAGGGACCCATGGCTCCAGCTGTATATGTAGGGGAGGATGGCTTTGTCTGGCATAGGTGGGAGAGGAGATCCTTGGTCCCATGAAGGCTGGACACCGAGTGTGGGGGAATTTGAGGGTGGGGAGGTGGGAGTTGGGGGGGAACACATCCTCATAGAAGCAGAAGAGGAGATGGGATAGGGGGTTCCTGGGCAAGGGAGGGAATTGGGTAAGTGGATAACATCTGAAATGTAAATAAAATATCCAATAAAGAAAAGGCAAGGAGCTTCCATTTCTGTAATAAATTATTAAAACCTTGTGGCTTTGAGGTACACAAACTTAGAACAATATAACTGAAATCTAGAAGTTACACGTGAGTATTGAGGTTTTACCAGAGTTTCATCCTTTCTTTACTTCCTCTCCAACCAGAGTCCCCTTGCCTCTCCCAGGTTCTAGAAGTCACCAGCTTCTTAGATTTTGTGTTAGTTAGTCTTCTGTCAGCTTAACACAAGCTGGAGTCATTTGGGAAGAGGAACTTTCAATTGAGAAAATACATCTGTAAGACTCACTTGTAGGCAAATCTGTCAGGCATTTTCTTGATTAATGAGTGATATACGAAGACCCTGCCCACTGTGGGTGGTACCACTCCTCAGCAAATGATCCTGAGTTATTTAAGAAAGCAGGTTGAGCCAGGCAGTGGTGGCACACTCCTTTAATCCTAACACTCTGAAAGCAGAAGCAGGTATATCTCTGTGAGTTCAAGGCCAGCTTGGACTACAGAGTGAGTTTCAGGACAACCAGGGTTACACAGAGAAACCCTACCCCTTCTATGGACTACTGGAGCATAAAGAGGCAGGTCCTGTAGAACCAAAGCTGCAGGGTCTCCATGACACAGGACAGCAACAGGATATCTAAGAAGAGTCCCAGTGAGGATCCAGTATTGACAGTGTAGCAGAAGCCAGAGGCCTCAAACCAGACAAGTGACTCACTGCAATCAACATCTGCAAGTAAAGCTCTTTTCTTCTCTCCCCTCCTCTCCTCTCCTCTCCTCTCCTCTCCTCTCCTCTCCTCTCCTCTCCTCTGCTCTCTTCTCTTCTCTTCTCTTCTCTTCTCTTCTCTTCTCTTCTCTTCTCTTCTCTTCTCTTCTTTCTTCTTCTATTTTGTTTATTGCTTTCTTTGGGTGGAGGGTTATGTTGAAGGGCAGAGGGTGGATATGGAGGGACGGGGAGATGAGTGGAACTGGGGTGCATGATATGAAAGTCACAAAGAATCAATAAAAAGTTAATAAAAATGAAATATCAGTTAGGTTCCTGTGAATAATCTTGTGCCCTATTTCTTGTTGTTTTAATAAATTTTATAATAAAGTAACATTAAAAGAAAGCAAATACATAAATCTTGATCTTTTATATTTCATAAAAGATTTCTAAAAAGATGCTTTTCTATTGATTTTTTTAAGTGAAAGTGACTCCCTGGTTAATTAATCTTTCTCACATACGAACACACTCAGTCCTGAGCATGTCGCATTCCACCTTCTCTGAACATTACTAAATGGATATTTTCCAGAATGAACCTCAGCGTGTACTGCAACACTGTCACTTGAACCTGATCTTCACTGGTAACAGTGAAATAGGCTTGCCCAGATTCCCTCTGAATAATATCAGCATGTTATCCTATACACGTGAAGTATTTTATAATTACTTTTGAAATTGCTTCCTGGAACAGTTTTCTTATTATCCTTTTCAATAACGAAAGTCTAAAGACCCTGGAAGAATGAATACTCTGAGACTCACCTTGAGTGAACTGAAAAATGGTTTGCATGAGGAGCCACAGTCACCTAGTCACTTAAACAGGACATTTGCATAGCTATTCTGACCCTCACCTAAGTACTTTACTGCTTTTGTCTGTAAAACTGTGGAGGTCACTTTCATATGCCAGCTTTAAAAATAACTAATGAAACAGATTGTCAGGACTTTCCCGTCTTTAGCTGAGGCAGGTAGTCAGAAACTAGTTCTCCTTTGGGAAGAAAACATTTTTTTTTAACCTCTAGGCCATAGTCAATAATATCCAAGAGTGACTAGTGAGACTACAGATCAGCATTATAGACTGAGGGGTTACCCTGGAAATTTCTATGTTGAAACCCTAACCCACTGGGTCTGGAAAGATGGCTCAGTGGTTAAGAGCACTGGCTCCTCTTCTCTTCTAGAGGTCCCGAGTTCAAGTCCCAGCTCACAGCCATCTATAATGTGACCTGATACCTGCTTCTGGTATGTAGGTCGACATGTAGACAAATCGCTCATGTACATAAAATATATAATGTACATAAAATATATAAACAGATAAACCTTAAAAGGAAGGAAGGAAGGAAGGAAGGAAGGAAGGAAGGAAGGAAGGAAGGAAGGAAGGAAGGAAGGAAATCCTAACCTATAATATTACTTTATGAGGAACTTAGGGAGAAATTGATAATTAATGTGCTCTTAAGTGGAGCCCTATAATACAATACATACAATAGAAACCAAAAGGCACTGCACTAAAGTGAGGTGGGGAACCAACAAGAGGGATGAGGAGAGAGAGGTCAGCAAAGCAAAGCACATGTGAGAATTCAATGATGAAGATCACAACTTTGTATGCTGATTTTTAAAACATAAAAATTAATAAAAGGAATCCGAGAAAACGCTTTTGTCTCTTTGACCATGTGAGATTATATCAGTAAAGTGGATGTCTGCAAAGCAGAAAGTGAGCCACCACCGAACACTGAATCTGCTGGCAGCTTGGCCTTGTAGATACTTGATCAAAGCAATTATTGTTGCATTAGCCCAAATTGATTAAGACTATGGCTGTTGTGGTGATGTATAATTCACAGTCACCAGTAGAAATCACTTTGGCACATCAAGTCTCTGCCAGATTTCACAAATCCTCTCCCACTGAGGCCAGACAAGGCAGCCATGGAGACTAAGATGCTTGTCTGCTATATATGTGATGGGGGCTCCAGCCCATATATGTCCTTAAGTTGGTGACTCCATCTCTGAGAGCTCGCAGGGGTCCAGCTTAGTTGAATCTGAGGGTCTTCCTATGGAATTCCTCTCCCCTTGGGGACCTTCAATCCTTTCCCCCAACTCTTCCATAAGTGTCCCTGGCCTCCATCTAATGTTTGGCTGTGGATATCTGCATCTGTTTCAGTTCACTGCTGGGAAGAGGCTCTCAAAGGATAGCTATGCTAGGCTCCTGTCTGCAAGCATAAAAGAGTATCATTAATAACAACAGGAATTGATGCTTGCCTATGGGATGGGTTTCAAGTTGGGCCAGCTATTCGTTAGCCTTTCCTTCAGTCTCTGTTCCATCCCTGTATTTCTTTTAGACAGGACAAATTTACAGTCAAAAGTTTTATGGGTGGGTTGATGTCCTTATCCCTCCACTGGGGTTTCTGCCTGGCTACAGGAAGTGGCCTCTTCAGGGTCCATGTCCCCATTGTTAGGCATCTTAACTAAAGTTACCCTCACTGACTCCTGGGAGCCTCCCCTATCCCAGATCTCTGGGACTTCCTAGATATTCTCCAAGATTCCCCTGAATCTCCCCCAACCCCTGCAGCTGCAGATTTCCACTCATCCTTCTGGTCCTCTGGGCCTCTCTCCTGTCTATCCCCCACACCTAATCCTGCCTCAGCATTCCCCTTTCTCTACCAGCCAGTTCCCTCCCTCCTTCTGCCTTCTATGGCTATTTTGTTTCCCCTTCTAAGTGGGATTCAAGCATTCTTGCTTGGGCCTTCCTTCTTGTTTAACTTCTTTGGGTCTGTGGGGTGCATCATGGATATTCTAGGTTGCCTCACTCAGGATGATATTTTCTAGTTCCATCCATTCTCCTCCAAAACTCATGATGTAGACAAAAGTGTTTTAGTACATTTTTGCCAACACAAATTAAAGGTGCCCACCTGCCCTGCCTTACTTTTCACTTGATATAGGCAAAGGCAATTTTTTTCCTTTTCTTTTTCTTTTTCTTCTTATTCCACGGAGAAATTTACAAAGAGACTAGGTCATTGCAAACAGCTGAGAATAAAAGGATAAAGAAAAAAAGAGTGAGTATAATTTTAGAAAAGTTTGCCCATAGTGTATACAGCTTTTTGCAAAAACTTAATTGACCAAAACTAATCCTTTCCAGTTTCTTCTCCCTTCAGATGCTCTTATGCTAATTCTTGGTACTCTTCTTGACAATTGAGTAAAATCCCTTTCCTAGGAAAGAGCAACCTAAGTCTTTATGATGGATGATTTACTACAGTCCTGTTTCTGGCCTTAGAAGGAATGAAACATCTTCCTCTTGAGGCAAAGTCTTCTTTGTTGTTGACTCATTGCTACTAAGTAGGCAAACATTAGAAAAGAATCTTGAACTACAGAATTTTAGGTTGTGTTCAGCCTCTTATACAGTTTCTTGGCATAATGGAGCCTTTCACAGCCTAGTTGTGCTTGGTCCAAAAGTCACCAACAGTCACCAAAGATCAGCCTAGGACAGTGACTCCAAGATTGTTGTTTCATGCCAGTGACAATTAAAACATGAGTCCCAGGGGCCTAGATTAAGAAGAAGTAAGTTGTGTTAAGGAGAATTGCAGAAAAGTGAGAAATTGAGGAAACATGAGAGAAACTTCCAAGAGTGGAAGGGATTTTCAAGAGAAGAAAAAGCTAACTTCCTCACCTAGAGCTTTTTAAAGGTTATGGGGAAACCTGGACAGAAGTCTGATGTGAAATTGATCATCTCTCTGGGCCATCATGAGCCAAGCCAATGGAGGGCTCACATGCTCTATGCATGTCCTCCTGACTGAACTAAGGAGGTAAGTCACTGTCCATGAGTCACACACCCATTTACAGATGCTTTAAGCCCACCTTTGCCCATCTGTAACTCAAGCTTTGTTCATTGTTGACCTTAACTGTGGGCCATTAGTCACATGGAAAGCATTACTACCCACCAATATATTCTCAAACAAAACTAATTACATTATGCTCTTTCTTCATTCTCACCTCTACCAAAAATTGTCTATAGTGTTATTGGTTATTTCCATGTCTCCAGAATCATCTTAGGATGTCCTTCCTGGCATGGAAACGGCATTTTTCGAAGCCATATTTACTTACAACTTAGCTGTTATCATTAGCTGTGTTAGGCACAGGAATATGTATGTAACAAGCAATAGCACCCAAGGGCAAAGGTATTTCAGGGAAGGTAGCCAGCTGGCCTGCTGACACTGTCTTTGGTTATTAGAGCCTGTCTATTTCTTGTTTTGTCTCTTGAGTAACTCATAGCCAGCTGCATGCATTGCTGTCTGCCATCCTTAAAACTCTGGCTGCATGTTTTTATACCTAACACTCCCTTTTTAACTATGACATTCAGTCCCACCATAACACATTGAAGCAACTTCTAGTACTCAGTTTGGGTTCTTTTCTCTTACAGCCCACTGCGAGCTAGCCTCCTGTCACAGATGAATTGCATTCAGAAGGTTTTAGTCCTCTACAGAGACCAAAGAGAGCAGCAGCACATGTTTTAGCACATTTGCCAGCATCTAGCTGGCATCTTACACATGTAAGCTCTACCATGAGTCCACTGGTTTCTTTCAGCACCTCTGTCACATTAGAAAACAGAAGGCTTCTCTCAGAAAAATTCGATTAGGTGAGTTTGTGTAAACGGATGAAATAACAGACACGTGAGAGCAAAATGACTGAGACTTTCCTGCAAATCAAGAGTGATGAGATGTCGGATGTTAGCCCCAAGGAAATGTGATAAAAGAAATTCTACCCGTGTTAGGCTTTTCAAAATGGTTGTAAAATTGCACATCCTGCCCACTTATCAACGTGACCTGCAGTGCCCTGTGGCATACTCGTGTGAAGAGTGATTGGCGGCCCATGAGCAGTCGTGACGAGGGTGGTGATGGCTGCCAAAGAGTTCGAGTGCTCCACTTTCATTTTTCACCTCAGATCAAAAGCTGGACTTTTAGAATGCCCTTACATCACCCCCTCACGTTTTTAAAGGATAGATTTGGGCTATCAGATATATTCTGATAGCAAGACATGCTTTAATAAGAATTTGCGATATTTTTTTTAATTCTGCAAAAATCATTTCATAGAGAACAAAATATTTAAATAAAAAGCTATAGAGGCAAAGCCCTTTATAATTTTGTCAAATGACTAGTATGTAAAAATCAAAATACAAACTAGAATGCTACATGGTTTTTCCTGACCAAGACCAAAGAAATAATTATACTCAAGTCTGGCTTATGGAAGCAATGAATGCATTGTATTACACATAGAACCAAAAGTATGAGCAACTTAGGTAGCTGTGTCATCAAAAGGCCTACCTCAGAACGAGACCAGCTCAGGAACCTGAGTCACTACATTGCTTGCAGGCATCAGCATCTCTGAGGTGTCTCTTTTCTTTCATCAATGGTTAGTGTTATGTAACATCAGGGAGTGTGGTCTTAAATCTTGTAAATTTCTTGGTCAGCCTGAGTTTTATAAGTTTCTTCTGAGTCTCATAGGCCTTGTAGTCCTCCCTGTCCTGTGTGGGAGAAAACCTTTCCAACTGAAGGAAACTACTACACAATAGAGTATGGAAGGGTCTTGTCTCACTATGCTTTGTCTGGGATTTTACTTTTCCTTACTGATCTTTTGCTTATACACTATGGTTTCAGATTTTGGCTTTATGGGCTCTCTCTCTCTCTCTCTCTCTCTCTCTCTCTCTCTCTCTCTCTCTCTCTCT
>NW_021604597.1:18367527-18371207 GCF_004785775.1 Grammomys surdaster | reverse complement strand
TCTCTCTCTCTCTCTCTCTCTCTCTCTCTCTCTCTCTCTCTCTCTCTGTGTGTGTGTGTGTGTGTGTGTGTATGTATATGTATGTCTCAGCCTTTGTTAAGTGTTTCTTGTACTCTGTCTTTGTCTTTATTTTTCTGTTTGTTTTTTGTTCGTTTTGTCCTTGTCTTGATCAATGTTCTATTGTTATGAAAAGACACCAAGATTATAATGACTCTTTTTTTTTTCTTTTAGGTTTTTTGAGACAGGGTTTCTCTGTGTAGCCCTGGCTGTCCTGGAACTCACTCTATAGACTAGGCTGGCCTCCAACTCAGAAATCTGCCTGCCTCTGCCTCTGCTTCCCAAGTGCTGGGATTAAAGGCGTGTGCCACCACTGGAAAACATTTAATTGGGGCTGACTCTCTGTTTCAGAGGTTTAGTCCATTCTCATCATGGCAGGTATGCCAGGAAGCAGGGTGGTACACAAGCAGACATAGTGCTGGAGAAGTGGCTGAGAGTGTTTCATCTGGATCCCCAAGCAGTAGGAAAAGGGAGACACTGTGCCTGGCTTGTGCTTTTAAAATCTCAAAGCCCCACTACCAGTGACATACTTCCTCCAACAAAACCTTGCCTACTCTGATAAGGCCACACCTCCTAATCCTTCCCAAGTAGTGCCATTCCCTGCTGATTAAGCATTCAAATAGATGAGCCTGTGGGGCCATTCTTATTCAAACCAGTACAATTCTATTCTGGTTTGTTTGTTTGTTTGATCTTATTTTATTTTTTTAGACGCTTGTCTGTAGTTTCATGAGGAAGAGAAAGAAAAGGTGTGGATTTGGTGAGTGGGGAAGTAGGGAAGATCTGGGAAGACTTGAGGATGGGAAAACATAATTAGAATATAGTGTATAAAAGATCTATTTTTAATTAAAAGGAAATTTTAAACATTTTAGTAAAAAAAAAATAAAAGAGTAAAAAGAGAGCTGCATCTTAGGAAAATGGGATACATGGAACTGCATTGCTGAGATTAGAGGTGAGAGGGTTGTCCAGGGAATGTTCCAGGCAAGAACCAGCTGTGTGGATCAACTTTCTGGTATTTCAACAAGCACTTGGGACAATATGCCTTTAAAGGGGAAACATTCATTTGGGTACAGAGCTTTGAAGTTGTAGCTCATGGTTGGTGGTTCCCATTTTGGGGGTTGTGGTAAACGGTTCTGCGGTGGTACATTATGGCAAAAGAATGTAGAAGAAGAAGCTTCTCACCTGGTAGCACGCAGGAAGGAGAGAGAGAGGGGTATCTTGACCTGCTGCAGTCCCCTTTGACAGCATACTTTAATAACCTAAAAGCCCCACTTAGGCCCAGCTTAAAGATCCTACCTTCTTCTACTACTCCAAGCTGAAGATCAGTCCCATAACACATGGGCTTCTGTATACTATTCCAGATCTAACTTATAGCATCTATCTAGCCTTGCTCCACCTCTCCACACAAGCACACTGGTCTTAACTGACTACTACATTCTTCATATGCTAGCAGTACCTACCACAAGTCCTAGTGCTATTGTATGGTAAAAATGAAATCAAATTTGATTAAAATTTTTGTTTACTGATCATTAAACCATTTTTCTTGCTTTTCATAGAATTATTAAATAAAACATTCTTAAAATGTACAATAATAGAGGAATTTAAAACTACTCTAGATTTCTTGGGAGCGATTACATAGTATACTATCATTTACATAATACTATCAAAGGCATCAATGAGTGAACTGGGGTGCTTTTGCCAATATAGCAATATAGTCTTGGTGGTAACAACAGTGTGCCTAGCTGCTACATGCTAACTTGCAACTCAGAAAACTCATTTAGCCTTCTCAGTGTATATAATTTCTGTGTTGTAAACAAGAAAATCATTAAGTGATCTACAAAGCCATAAGAGAAGCACATCATCCTTCTGCCTTCTGTTCATATCATCTTCTGAAGCACCACTTAGCAAGACCTCATGACTAATCTCTATGATGTTTTTCCATAACTAAATTGAAGCTGAAAAGTTCTCCAGAAAAATGAAAAAGAGTAAGTGGAGTGGTATAGAAATAGGAACCAGTATGCATCCCTGATGGGGATGTCAAATGTTACTCACAGTGAGAAAATACATCTGTGGGTCCTCAAAAATCAAAACCTAAGACAGAAAGAACAAAAACCTGGCCCAGCAACTCCATGTCCAAGGATATACTCAGTTAATTAAAAGTAGCACCTACCATGGTGCATACAAAAGTTGGAGGACAACCTATGGGACTTGGTTCTCTCTTTTTACTGTGTAAGTTCAAAAGATGGAACTCAGGTTGTCAGGCTTGCTGTCAAATGCCTTTTATCTGCTCACCAGCCCACCAAAAATCACTTTTAACTGATTCTGTTGCTTATTGTACTAAGTTACATGTGACAAAACTATACACACACACACATTGACACACGACATAAATGTATAACCTGTAAAAATCTGGAGAAATCCCATACACTGTTGTTCCATTGTTACATTTTGATGTTTAATGGAGTCCTCAAGTTATGAAAAATATTGTCATCAGAGATCTACAAAGGGCTACTGGGATTTCTTTGTATTTTTTTTACATTCTTTCATTATTATAAAATTATTTCAAATTAAAAACAGTAAAGAAAGATTTTTGTTTTGAAAATATGAATACAGAATGCCTCCCAGTGGAACATCAGGACATATCCTGAAGGAGTTCCTCACTTAATAGCTTATTCTGTAGACATATCTTGTCAGCCAGCCATGGTACCTGTTATCCCTGCATCCAAGGAGAAGAGGCAGAAGAACTGCCACGGGTTTAAAGGTCACCTAAACTACACAAAAAGACAAAGCAGGGATAAATATAAAAAGTCTTTTTTAAAACATAAATAAAAAAAACAAACAGACATGTCATTTTCTTTATCCATTTTAAAGTCAATGTTTCGTTCATTTAAGTTTCCCATAGCTTATTTCCCAAACAAATAAATGCCTGTATGAAGAAATAAAATTATTAGGAGGTAGCTTTCCACCTATAAAGACCGTTCACAGGTTAATGAAATGTAGCTACACTAAAGTCATAAAGTCAAACAAACATTATAGTCACCCCTGTCACACAAATATTATTCTATTATTTTGACAGTTTAAGGGAAATAAGTATTGGAATTAGGACTGCCATAGACCACTCCATCAGGAGACATTTTTATTGACTAAGTTGGTGTCCTTTCAATACCCAAGTGATGAGCAATCATGGCAGACACTCTTATTAAGCTAGTTTGCATATTTATGAAGACCCTGTAGCTTCATAAAGTGATATAGGGTAATGAAAGTTTATGAAGATCACTAGAAATGTCAGAATAGTACTCTAAAGACCCAATAAAACATCATAATTCCAATTTAACTCCCAAATCATCTAAAATAAAAACCAACATTCTTTTATTAGCTCTATCACATAATTAAATCAAAATTTCTAATATAGTTTCTAGTTTACCTAGGATTTAGTTAACTACATTGAAACCTTGCCACAGCCTTAGTACACACAGAAAATTTACAGTATTTAGGTTTGATTTTATGAAAGTTGACTTCTACTCACTTCAACTATAAGTATAAAAGTTGATGGATAGACACAGAAAGAGAGTATGGTACTGTGGGACTGCATAAGGGTATCCTGGGTCATGGTTGAGCAGGTACTT
>NW_021604597.1:18328718-18367517 GCF_004785775.1 Grammomys surdaster | reverse complement strand
TTGGGGGGTACGCCTAGATCCATCTATTATCCGTCATGTCAATAAACCTTTTTGGAACCAAGGACTTCCTCGTGTTACTGGGGCTGCCGCCGCCAAGGCCCTCAGGCCGCTGGAACCGTAGGATCTCCCTCCCTGATGTGGGGACCCGCCACGGCGGCGGGCTTGTGCCGCTGTGGCGGCCTTTTTTAAATTTTCCCCACATGGTACCTAAGATAATATACAATATCCCACACCAATAAATCTTCACTACCATTTTCCCTAAATCTAAAATATTATATTTTCCTATTGCAGTTTCATGCTAGATAATGAATTACATCCTTTTGTTTTGTGAAGATGATTTATCAGCTTAGAATATATATCTACAGTGATGACTATAACTGTTTGACCAAGGATTATAGTTAACCTTTTATGCATAATTTTAACTTAAAGCAACCAATATAATAATAAAAGCCTTTAAAAGTAGGATTCTCTCTGTTACTTTTGTTTTTCTGGTTTTACTCCTCTAGATTGTTTCATTTCGGATACTGGCTGTCACCATTTCCCACGTTCCTGAGTCTACTGGGATACTGTGGATCCTTTCTTATGGCTAAGAAAGTGTGAGAAAGATTGGAGTTAGATATGCATTTGGAAGAACAGATTAATGTTTTTGATCCTATTCAAATTATTGGAAGGAGGTTCAGAATTTAAGAGTAAGGACCCATCTCAAGTATCCAAATGCCAAATGCCATTGAATTCATGTTAGTTCTAAAATTTACAGTGGCAGTCATTATAATTAGAAAAAAAGTTTAAAGATACTTGCAGTGTATTTGGCATAATTCTAATACCTCTCTGGATGTTTTAACTTTGCATACTGAGCTTATGAATTTCAAGAATGCTGCTCTGCTGATTGTTGATATGGTAGATACTGCTAATAAAATTATCCATGGCCTGATGTTGGGAGCCAAGTTCTAGCAGAAAGCGGCTATCATCTTTGCAACCATCTCAGGCCATATATCCTGACAAGAGACTTGTTTTCAACAGCCTACAACAGCTGAGCACACTCTGATAAACACCTTGTTTTTCTCACATATCTTGTTTTGCTGTTTAGTGCTGCCAGCTGCAAGGCACACGTGGTCTCCACACTGCCAGCTAGGTGCACGTGGTATCCACACTGCAAGGCACATGACATAGTGCCTTCAACTGTGCTTGTTCACGAGGGCAAGGCACATGGTAAAGCATATAAATACCCAGGATTTCCTTTCAAAAAAAGAGAGAGACTTGATCAGACTCTCTGTCTTGTCTCCATTCTACATGTCTCTTGCCCCTCCATCCCCAATCTCTCTCTTGCTAGACCCTGTTGACTGACCAGAATGGGTTGTTACAAAGTGGCCCCCAAACGTGGGGCAGAACAGGCCAGTACATATTGGTGCCCAATGTGGGGCAGAACAGCCGTTACAGCCTGAGGTCAGGATTTCTATTTTAGTCAAGCTTCAAGAATGGCATATATAGAATCTTGCTAGCCCTTTTTGTCCTGGGAATACTTTTATTCCTGCCCATAGTGTTAAAGCATGTCAACATCAACATGTTGGCAGTCAAAGTACATGTCTTGAACCTGATAATAAACTCCAAGACAGAGTTATTAAATTAACAGGCTGACAAGCCAAGGACTGGTAAGATTCTGCATAAAGCCTTACCAACCAAAGGCAGAAGTGCATTGCTTTTGATAATGTATATTCCATGACGGATAAGGAAGGTATTCTTGTCAGAACAACCAAAGATAAGCTCAGTCTTGTTAATAAAATTAAAAAGGGAGAGAGACAGAGAGCCTTTGGGGCTGCTTGGCAAGAAGCTGACAAGGCCCAAGGACAAGGAAATGGGCTGCTTGGCAGGAATATGACATTGGCCAAAGACAAGGAAATGGGCTTCAGGCAGGAATCTGACATTAGGCTAAAACAAAGAAGTAATATCAGGCAGGAATCTAAATATTAGGCTAGAACAAAGAATCAGGCAGGAATCTAAATTTTAGGCTAGAACAAGTAAGTAGGCTTAAGATATGAAAATAACTTTGGGTTAGGACAGGGAAGTTGGCTTAGATATTTTGGTCATCTTGATAAGCCCTTAGAAACAGAGATGACGGAAGTGTTCGCGGAATTTTATTACCTTGCTTGTTCTTTGATTATTTGTGTTTATTGTCTTGCTTGTTCCTGGATTATTTGCATCTATTGTATTGCTAGTCCTTCAACCTAGAACTGACCTTAATATTTGCATGTAATTAAAATGATATAAAAGCAAAAAGGACTAGCGGGGATGGGATAGGGGGATTATAGGGAGGGGAAATGGGGAAAGGGGATGACATCTGAAATGTAAATAAATAAAATACCCAATAAAAAAAAAAGAAACACTATATGGCTGGAGAGATTCCAGTGTTTAAGAGCACTTATTACTCTTGCAGAGGGTGCAAGTTTGGTTCCCAGAACCCAGATGGCAACTTATAACTATCCATCTGTAACTCCAGTTGCAGAGACCCTGACACACTATTCTGGTCCCACAGGCACCAGGCACATATTTAGTTCATATACATACACTCAGGCAAACATACACAGAAAATAAAAATCAATAAATCAATACTATAATCTTGCTTATGACCCAAACTGTCACAGCTAATACCATTTTACTCAGTAACTAAAACCTAAGAGGGGCAGGGGGAACAGGTTCTAAACCGAGTCAGAGGCACATTTGGCAATAGAGTTATGCTTTTTATTTTAGGGACAAATTTAAGTGATTTTTGAGAGGGCTCAGTTCCTCAAATTCCTATTAGACACTCTTCTTTTTCATGGTAAGCGTTCTTCAGCAAATATGCTATCTAGCTCAATTATTCTTTGCTGGCTCAGCTACGGAGATCTCTGTGGTTCATTTGTTTGTTTGCTTTGTTCTGTTCTGTTTTGTTTTGTTGCTAAGAACAGATTTTACTTTGTTCAGTCATTGAAAATCAAGAAAATCAGTGACACTTAGATTTATAAAAATAGTAGTTTGTACTTAAATTCTATTTAAAAACAATTAGGCCTTTTGACTTCATTATATTATTTATATCAAATAAATATTGTGACACCTTTATAATTCTACAGACTCAATTTCATCATCTACACATCCTAGACAGAGAAGCCAAGGCATGTAGAAACTGATTTCATAAAATAAATCATTAATAAGTGATTTAAAATAAAAACTTAGCTTACAGTTTTCTCCATTCACAGAGACATAAAAACTCAGCTTACAAACATATAGTTAAATAAAGTTCATTCTAATTTTAATGAAGTGCCTGTAAAATACAGAAGTCCACTCAAACACTGTTTATCTCTCATTTAAACTTCAGTTTGATAACCCCATTGGGTATTATTTGTTAGTAAGTGCATTATACTCTTAAATTTTATCTTTAAATAATTCAAGGTAGGAAACCTTTTTAAAGACACCTTTTTAATGACTTTAATTGATTCCAAAGCCAATTATGCCTTATTTTTAGTCTCCCACAGAGCCAGATTCTTAATAATTGTCTTTTTGTGCAACTTAACTATTTGGATGAATCCTCTCTGACTTTTTAGAGACCGGGTAGGTTATAGCCCATGAAGGAAGTTTGGACATGTAGGCTCAGGGAAGTTCACACTTAAAGGCACCATATAAACCACCAACAGAGCTGTATTTACTAAGAAATTCTCACAAGATGGCAGGCAAGTGGCTGTTTTCAGCAAAGTCATGATGATGGGACAATTTTCTAACTGATGAACATAATTGCACCATGGGATACTCTCTACAAATATTAACAAGAAATTAGCAGTGACCCTATAGAAATCAAAAATCTATAGAATATTTAACTAATCAAAAATTAAATTAAAAATTTTAATATATTAAAATTAGGGACCTTAATACCAAAAGTAAAATAGACAACAGATATAATGAAAAAGTGTAAATCTAGTTTTAAAATGTCTTTTTCAATATAAAAGAAAATGAAGACTATAAGTGATCAATACTACACACACACACACACACACACACATTATTTCAAAGTACCTGGAAAATATCCAACATCATAATTAAAGAATGTTTTCAATTTATGATAAACAGTCATAAACTCAGTGCTGATGTCAATACAGGCAATTTATTTGGAAGGAACATGCAAATACATACTAAGGAAGGAAAGGTATGCATGGTGTTTAGACCTGATCTTTCTACTCCTAAGACTATATCGTACTTGTAGAAGACACCAAGGTTATTCACTCATCCCTAACCCATCTCCAAAGCCATCATCTGGCCAGATGCAGCCTCCTTCACAGCTCTGATCAAGGAGAAAAAAATTTAGTTCACTGAGTGCATCTTCTACTTTTCGTTCTTACCACATCAAATGGGAAAGTAGGAGCTGTAACTACAGAAGCCCATTTTCTAGATGTAAAAGATAATCAAAAACATTCTAAAGATACTGACCCTGAATCAGTGAACTGTCAAATGGATGCCAATACCAAGCACATAACCTCTAAGCTTGCTATGGCTGGGAAACAAATTCTGCTTGGTTTAGCCACTTAATGATCCACAGAAGAATAGATGCAATGTTGTTGGGGAAACTAGTTTTAGTGCATAAAACTCAAACAGATCAATCTGAAGGTCTACTATGTGTTAGATTTGATTGTATTCATGACCCACATTTTTTTTATACTTTTCCCTATATCCACACTTGTGTCCTGACAATTTGCTCTACCTCTCAGCAAAGACATGAGTCCATTTCTCTGTTCCTTGATTTAAGTTCAGTAATAGGGCTCTTCTGAGACAAAAAAAAAAAAAAATGTGACTGAACATAACAAAAGTAGTGGGAAAATGATTTCTACAAATTTACTAGCCGTCTATGAGCATAAATAGGCTGTCAGGCCTATGGTATGTGGGATATGTCAGATAGAGATAACTCCTCCCAATTTGACTGATAGGAAGCTATTCTAGACCATCTGTCAACTTTAGAGCTCTGTCAAGATCAGAAGAGTTGCCTCACTGGCCCACAGTTAACACAAGGCCTAAGATTGTTTCTCTTCTCAGCTTTGTTTAACATAACCCCTGAAAGAAAAATGTTTGTATATTGGTAGCATGCCCAGGATGGTTTAATGAATAGAAATGGAAGACTAGGGGGAACTGAATGAAAATAATGGGGTAGAACTGGATAAGAAGGTATTATGATGACCAATAAGTCCTTTGTATTATGAAGAATGTGAGACATGTTTGAATACTCATACCAAAAATAAAAAATAAAAAGGAAAGTGTGTTATAAACAATTCAGCAAGAGGAGGAAAGAGGGGCTAGAAAGATGGGTCAAAGGGTGAAAGCACTGAATGTTATTCCAGAGGTCCTGAGTTCAATTCCCAGCAGCCACATGGTGGCTGACAACTATCAATAATGATGTCTGGCTCCCTCTTCTGGCCTGCAGGCAAAACATTGTACATAATAAATCTTTTCTTTAAAAGAGCTAATAAAATCTAAAAGGAGGAGAAAGAGGAAAAGGTAAGAGAAGATAAGTGCCAAATAGGCACTTATCTATAAAGGAGAAAGGGTGGGCAGTGTGTGTATTTAGCATAGAAAGACTGGAGAGTAATAACTGTTGCCTAACCATCTCTTCTATGCCCCCATACATCAGAAGTATCTGCTAAGAATGAATAAAGTGAAGTGAAGACAGCACAACAAACAAAGACTCTGAAAGACAGACTAGACAAGAAGATGAGTGTGGACAACTACCATGCGTTCTGACTTGTGATGGAATTGCCACCATCTGCCCCACACAAGAGAGAAGCTGTATATGGGGGAAATTTTGAGAAGTGACTTGAAGTGACAGCATGGAGGAATCCACACAAAAATAGTACCCTCGTTGTTATCTATTTCTGAAGAGCTTCATTCCTTTCTAATATATTTAGGGTTCAGCCTAGATTCAGTCGGACATGGAATAATGAAGTAAAATATGAACTGAAAATGCCCAGATGAGAAAAAAATTAAGTTATCTTCACCCATTCCATTTACAATTATAGCTCTAATTAGAACATCTTAACACTCCATTACTTGATGTGGATTCTTTTCCTAATTCTATTTTCACTATCATAATAGTTTCAACCCCAAACTGCATTAAAGGATTCTATAGTTGTAAATTCTTTAGTATCACATTGGGAATAAAATGACCAAAAGAATGGATCTAACTAGAAGTACGTACATACACGATAATGACATTTGGGGTCATCCTTAGAGTATAACTTCCCCAGACATATGCTACCATATTGTCTGCAAAAGTACACAAGGGTTTTTAATTTTAGCATATTGGGAAAGAAATTGATGGAAAATTATTTAGGTGCTATTTTAACCTTGCCAATTATGAAATCCAAAAGTCTTAACTTTTTGCAGAGATGAGGTTAAACGTGACTGACATGTGTGCTCTCTTTAATTCCACCAAGGAAAAGCATGCCTGAGTCAACAAGATAAATTCTTGTGTGCTCATATAGAGCTGTAGTCTCAGAAAATGATACTTTTATATTGACAAACTGATTTCTTAAAAGAGATATCTAGTATCCCTGACCACCCCACCGGGTTCTCATTCCTGCACAGACAGACTGAAATACTGTAAGTCATTGCAAGAAGTTTACAGAGTCCTCAAAGTCCATCCTAAAGCCTTTGTAGAGTCTCTTTTAGATGTTAAGTTCAAAGGTTTTAAGACAGCAACAAATCCTGAGCTAGACAAGCTATAAAGATCTTTGCCTATTTCAATGCTGTATCAGCCTAACCTAGAATGACAGTTGGGTGTTGTTGAGTTGAAAATGTAATTTCATCTGAAAATCTAAGATACAATAAATATCTAATAAAAATGAATAAATTACAGAGAAAATGATGAAAACTGGAACCAGCAGTCATCTAGGTTAGAAATGATTTTAAAAGGAGGCAGATCAAGAGAAGCATTTGTATTGTGGACAAAACCACAATCTTGCCTCCAACTATCTATCCAATCTGTTCAATCACCCTACATCTAGTAAACAGTGGTCAGTGCCTCAGTGGACTCTGGGAGATCCTGGATGTATGGTTTTCAGTCCCTCTATCAAATAGTAAAGTTAAGCTGACTCCTACCTGGGAAATCCAGAGAGTCAGAAAAGTTAAGTGATTCTGGAGAGATGGAGAAGACCATTCTTTAGAACTAGCTGTGCTCCCAAAAGTTATCAGAAGGAAGGACATGAAAGAGAGGTGAGTAGACACAGTGTGGTCAGTATAATGTCAGCACCAGTCAGGATCAGTAACCAAGACAAAAGCAAAAGACTGAAGGTATTGTTCACAAATTCTAAAGCAAGATGATGTCCCAAGGACCCAGTGAAATTGATCGGCTGCTCTCCTTCTTCTTCCCAGGCATGAGAATAGGAACTAGGAACTGGACAGGTAGAGCTGGGACTCCAAAACAGCAGCAGTTCTGACACTGATCTTGCTGGAGCCCAGGAATGTCAGATTAGCATCCTGACTCTTACCTTTGTCAAAAAGTTACCTTTACAAAAGAATAAGGTCAAAACTGAGAGGTGTCACCTGGGCATCTCATAGATGAGCCAGTCACACCGATCATCCCATCCCCCTCCAGGCCCACCTCAGTTTGTACCATAGCTCCTTTTTAAAGCTTCAAAACTAGCAGCTTAACAACACCAATTTCCAGAGACCCACCTGCCCCTAACAATACAGGAGCTCTGCCAAACCCCAACCCTTTCTCTTCCTCCCACATATGAATCTATAATAAATGTTTTCTTATACTCACCTTCTGAGCATTTTAGAACGCACAGAACAAACTTCATTGTTCAAGTGTGAGTGACAAGAACCAGAAAGGCACTGGCACAAGGCAGCATTGATAACTACTCTCTAAGATTCTGGTCCTCACTCCCCAACCTCAGGTTAAACTCAGCAAAAACAGAGAAATCTCCATCAAACTCAATTTCTTGTATTACCAAGACCACTGGAAACAAGGAATTCCTAGTATTGGAGATCACAGAGGAAGATGTTGGAAATTTTCTGAAGCCCCACCTAAGTTGCCCGTTTACTGGAGAAATTGGAGTCCTTTCTTGATGCTCACAGCTCTTACCATCATTAATAAAAGAATTTAAGAACAAACTCAGAAGAAATCTCAAGGGCAATTTTATCAGAGTTTCAAAGAAGAACTCCAGGGCAGACAAGCAGTTAAATCTCAGCAGATGCCAGAGAAGAAAGAGGACGAGGGAAAGAGAAAGGCATGCCTTCTGAGTTACACAAAGAGCTCACCGAGCAACCTCATGAGGGATAAACCACAGCATGGCAAGGGGGTGGAGCTTCCGAGGAATAGTGAGGAGCCTGTCAAGAAAAGCAAGTTTAGGAAAGATTTAAAAGCAACAACAACAGCAACAAAAAGCTGTATGGCTGTACTGCATAAGCAACATTAAGGATGACAGGGAGCCTGAGGAGGAAAGTACATTGTCTCATTAAGGGAGTAATTATTCTTCCCATCTCTTTGGCCTGGTTTAAAGTGAATCAGCCTTACTCTTAGCCAGGGGACTGACTAACCCATGTGGATTAGGTTTTTTGTTTTTCAAGGTCTGATCATTTCTTTGTTACTCATAGACTTGTTTTTGTCTGGACTCAGAAGTAGAAACTCTATTTAAGGATAGCCAGTTTGTTGGCAAACTGCTCCCAGAGCCTCCCCTGCCCCTTGGCTTACTCAATTGTCTTGACCCAAGGTTTAACATCTCCTGCAGCCTTCTCCCTGCTTTTCTTAGTGCATTCTTTTTTCTTCAAAGCAACATGTTGGCATTTGTGTTGCAGGACACATGGAGTAACAAGACACTGAATCTCGGGTACCTTTGGTCCTGGCCTTCTTACCTTCTTTGTTTATGGGCTTACTAACAGCACACTTGTGAATATCGTCTGTCTGATTCTGTTAGCTCCTTTGGGACCCAACCCACCGAGACACAGTAGTATCTGTCAGTCCAGAAATATCCTTCTTTCTGTTTTCTACAATAAACAAGTTAAGAACTCTCAGACTGGCATCCACAATGCATTTGTGGACAGACCTGCTCTCTCACTCTCTCCTGGTCTCCTTAGTCAATAACAAGAGTACCCCTTACCCAACAGCAGGCACACTCTGCCATGGGACAAGACATCTTGCTTCATGGGAAGCCTTGTTTGTCCTTCCACTGATTCGGACCATGTAACCCTTCCATTCTTCACCCAGGGCATCAGCAGCTACTTCTGTGGCCATGTGCTTCTCGTGGAAAGTATGGAGCTTGAGTTCATCATCTATTTCAGTGAGTTTTTGATGAGTGGTTGTGAGGAAGGATCTATGCAGCTTCATCTTGATATGGCTCACCACCTAAGAGGCACCACAAAATAAGAGCTCAAGAAGATTAACTTGTAGGAGTGAAGAGAATGGAGCTTCTTTACCCATGAGTGTATTTCTTCCCCTGTCCCAAAGAAAAAATAACTTTCCTTAAAAGGCCTCAACAGAGCTTTGGCTTTGATGCTACATTAAGATATCCCCTCTGAAAAAAAATAGTTCCAAAATAATTTAGGAGATGGGCTGAAATCAGTAGATGTATATAACCTGTTTTCATCATGAAAATCTAGAGATTTAGCTCCAAAGAGCTAGATCTTTGGCCAGAAAGAGGCAGCATGGTGACTAGAGTCCCATTCTCACAAGCAGATTCCAAGCAGGCGCTCATTTAGAAATAGTTAGGAAGCCATGGTTCCCCCTTGCCATTTCTGGCTAGGAGTCCAAGGATGAGCTTGGAACTGCTGCTTTTAGGGTCTCTGCCATGAACTGTCTGTCCAGTTTCCATCTCCTGGTTTCACTTCTAGGACTGAACCTCAACCATCTACCTGAGCCAGCCCACAACAGGACACAAGCAGGAACTTCATTACACCTCCTACGCCCTCAGATCTCTTCTCCCTTGTCTGCTGCACATCAAACGTACCAAGAAGCAGTGAGTTGAGGGGCAGAGGGTGGGGAGTTGAAAACAGAATTTAAAAACAAGTGCATTGCACTGTAAGGAATGTGGAGAAAAATGATAAATCACGTTGACTGAACATAAAATTCATTTGGGAGTGGGGATTTCTCTGTGGAGACCTGTCTGTCCTGGACCTTGCTCTATAGACAGGCTACATTCACTCAGATATCTCTGTACCTCTGTCTACTGAGTGCTGGTCTTGAAGGCTTGGCCACCACCACACCCAGTGACAAATCTCTAAACTGAATGTGTCTGTCACTTAAATTCTAAGCATATGTTTTACTTAAATATAAACAGAAAAGTCCGCCAAATGTGCCCATGTTTTTATCCCACAGCTGAAGAAATGCATCTTTCACTAAATGAAGCTTCAGAAGTTCCAAGGAGAGAAAAGAAAAGCTCATTTTAATCACAGCTCTGAAATCGTCTGTTCCAACGGCATTATGAAGTCATGAGAATTTCACAGTATTATAAGGCTGACATCTTGACATGCTTGTGTAATAGGACCAGGAGATGACAATTTTAGCTAACAAAAATACATTTTTTTCAGTTGAATTTAAGCAAAATGTTCACCTTCTATTTCAGCCTCAAATGCCTTACAGTCCTACCTTGCATCAGGGGCACGTATTTCTGCCCTTGTCTCATAGATCAGGGAAATTTGAATTTACAGGAAGAAGGAAGAAGGCCTTATAGTACCAGAGGTGGAATCTATTTGGAGTCAAGCAACTAAGTCAGAATCTTGACACCAGTGTGTACTGGTCTTGTTGAAATGGAGAGAAACAGGAGACTGAGTTAATGAAGGCTTTTTCTTTTACATCAGGCTGGCTTTACCACTGGAGTTAGGGAGCGTGAAGCTCAAAGTCACAAAAGATTTTCACTGAGTACAGTGGCTCTGGCTTCTTGTCTGGCCAACCTAAAGAAGGAAATGCACAGATCACTCAGGGTAAGTTTTAGAAGGCTGTTTTCTAAAGGAAAGAATGCAGTGATCCCGTACAGAAAGGATGGCCCCAAGGAAATAGAGTACCAGGGAATAACAAATCTTATGGTTTTTATAAGGCTAATGGTGGAAACATCCTAACATACATTTTCCAGACAGGACGACTTACTTAAGAGAAGAAAAAACACGGGGGCCGACCTCCCTTCTGCATCCCTGGTCTGTGGACAGGGCAGAACCAACAACATTTTGACTTAAACACTTCTGGCATCGTTGGCCTCCAGCACAGACATGTTGGCAGGACACAGTATATGTCTGGCTTTTAGTCAGGAAAAACTACTTGCTTGAGGGGTTTCTCCCCTAACACAGCCTGATTAGTTTCCATCTCATGTTATCCTAATAATAGCATGATCAATCACATAATAGTTCTGAAAGTCAGAAAGATTCAGAGTGTGAACTGATCAAAAGTCTATTTTACCAGGTAACTTAAAAATTAACTAAGATTCTTGGTGCAAGGCACCTAGTACAGAGTGGTCGCCTGGTAAATGTTAGCTCCCTCCCTCCCTTTGATTTTCTTATTGCAGAAGTTCATTAGGTGAGAAAATAGAGTTGTATAAATAACCACTCATTGCATCTACTGCTGGCTCTTCTTTTAGATGTTTTGAAGCCTTCAACAAAATTACATTAAGGGAAAATTCTACCTAATTACAAATAATAACCAAAAATTGAGTTGGCCTCAATTAAAACAATTTCATCCAAGACTCTTTAAAATGTTAAAGTTAAAATATGTGGCAACAGTATAATTAACAAGTCAAAAGTCTTATAATTGCCTTGTTTTGCAGTGAGTGAAGGTAAGCCCATGGAGTTTTCTAATTCTCTCCAAAGGACTGTGTTTACCTTTCACTTGGCCTCATCAATTTTTATTTGCTTTTTACTGTCATATTATGGCCCCTTTCAATGACTATTTCAATAACCAGAGTTTAAGGGTGATTAAGCTTTTGTCTTTGAATGTGTAGTTTTAATGACTGGCTTTTCATGTTCTGATTGGCATTGGCAACTCATCAAGTGAAGAGTTGCCCTACCTTGTTGATAGAACAGATTCAAATGATGCCGTATGTACACCTGACAAGACTAGGAATTAAAGACATAGTGAGAACATCTCAGAAAGAGGTGGAACCCAAGCAGTTACCTAGTCTGGCCCTTCAGCCTGTGTATGAACCCTCTCAATCTCATCCTATTTAAGGCCTACCTACCTCTCCTTAGAGGCCATCAATAAAACAAAACTCACCATGAACACGAGCATCTAATGAGATTCTCAGAAAGGAGGAATTTTTATACAGTGTTTCCCCATAACAGTGAAATCAACTGGTTTACTAGCAGAATCCTTTCCAATTTCTGCTGCCTAAGATGTGTATAGAGAGCCACAGATATTTCATCTGCTCAGAGGTGAGATTTCCAAAGGTAGGGGTGTGTGTGTGTGTGTGTGTGTGTGTGTGTGTGTGTGTAGGAGAAAGGGAGTGGGGAGTGAAGAGAAATGGTGAGAACATCAACATCATATCAGTGTGGAGGTCAAAGAACAGCCTTGGCGAATGGTTCTCTCCTTTTACAATGGTTTTGGGGATCAAGCTCAGATCTTTAGTCATTCATTATGCAGCAATGACCTTTACTCACTAAGCCACCTGTATCAGTTACTTTAATGTTGTTGTGATAAAACACCATGACCAAAGCAATGTACAAAAGACAGATAAATAGAGCTTCCAGTTCCAGAAAGGTAGGAGTCCATCAGGAAGGGCAAGTGTGGCAATAAGCAGCAGGCATGGCAGCAGGAACAGGGAGCACATCTTGACTTGCAATTAGGAAGCAGAGCGAACAAATTGGAAGTAGCTGGAGGATATAAGTCTGAAAGCACACCCCTAGTGATATTCTTCCTCTAACAAAGCTACACTTCCTTAAACTTTCCAGTAATACTACCAGCAGGAGATCAGGTTTTTAAAATGCCTGAGACTGTGGAAGACATTTCTCATGTAAACCTTCATACCACCTTGTGGGAGTAAATATTAGATCATTTAGTTCTGAAATAAAAGATACAAAACCTTTAGAATTTTGATATGCCTAAAAGCACTAGAGCTGGGCAGACATCAACTCTTCATGCTTTTTTATCTACTTCCCTTTATGCTATTTTGTCTACTTCTTTGTCAATAATTCTGAGATATCACTTTCCGTGTTCCACCTGGGCTACTCCTCTTCCAGTAGCCCAACCCTCATAGCTGGCACTCCCAATCCATCTACCCCATGATGATTCTTCTTTTCTTGTTCTTCTTGTTCTTCTTGTTCTCCTCCTCCTCCTCCTCCTCCTCCTCCTCCTCCTCCTCCTCCTCTTCCTCCTCCTCCTCCTCCTTCTCTTTCTCCTTCTCCTCCTCCTCCTTTTCTTCCTCCTCCTCTTCCTCCCTTGTGATCTCTCCTGAGACCTAAAGCAGGGGAACCTTTGTTACTTACCTTCTCTTCTGCCCAGCCCAGGATATGGGAATCTTTATTTACCAGTCAAGGATAACTTGGGGGAAGGGTAAACTTTACACAACAAAAGCCAGTATACTGAAGATCTGCTTGGTCTTACAGCAACCAGATCTTGGGGCACTAAACTTAGCATTTAAATACAAGCAGTACCAGAACAACTCCCTATACCACTTCCCCAGCCTTAGTAAAGAGGATTTTATTTGTTTCACTGGGAAGATCAAATTTCTCTTCTTGTTTTGATTCTAACCACTCAAAAAGGAATATTGACAGGTAGCTTTCTTCAGAAATGTTTCTCACCATCAGGATGAGAGAACAGCTAATCTGATGCATTAACAAGATGGACTTACAGGTCTTACTAAGCACATGATGGCTTACAAGTTGCTCCAAGCATAGGCCACGATGACATTCCTAATTAGAGAAGTTCATTCTCTGAGTCCATCAAAATTGCTCAGTGGCTCCATTTAAAGGAGCATTCCCTGGAGGGACAGAAGGTGAATGATATTCTGGAATAACCATCACTGCACACCAAGAATAGCTCCTAATATCAATACAAAGTATGAAATTACAAGAAAGAAAAGTGTGCATTTATCATGCTATAAAATTCCATACTGTCTAACCACTCAATCAAAATACTGCATGTAAGCTTTTCTAAGTTTAAGCCATAATTCCATAACCAACTTGAACTTACACGTTTGTACTTCAGACAGAACTATATTTACATTCCCATTGCAAAGGCTGATTTATGCTTTTCCCACATGCAGAGAAAATGACTACTTCTGTCATTTGAAGTAGAGATCCTAGCCACACACCACCTGAATTTGCAGGGTAAAATTGGGTGTAAGAAACGCATGCTGTTCAACCAAACAAAACATGAAGTGTGTCAGCATCACAGTAATTATACATATCCACACTGGAAAACACTCATCAGCCCCCTGCCAATTGTGTTCCTATATTTAATGCACTATGGGTCACTCTGATCCTGCTTGGGTGACTACTTAGATACCTCTAAATTATTATCGTTTGAATTTGAATTTCTCCCACAACAATTTTACTCTGTCAGGTACTTCAGATCATTGCAATGTATTCACTTTGAATGCTAACTCTGCTTATGTGGTATGAAAGAAAATCATAGAAAGAACATTTCTTTTGAAATATAACGTTCCTTAATAGCCTTTGATCAGACTGCAGAGACATATTTAGTTTATCTGTAAAAGCTATTTTATAAACATAAGTACATTTCTCTTTCATAGTGTATTATATTAGTTGGCAAACACATTCTACTTTCCTATAATCAGAGCTACTCAGGAGGCCAAGGCAGGAGAATCAAAAGTTCAAGACCTAGCAGGCTACAGAGTAAGTTCGAAGCCACACTTGTGACTTAACAAGACCTTGTACCCCAAAACACTTTCAAGTGAAAAGAAAACTGGGAATGTAGCCCAGGGGTACAGTGCCAGGAAGTATAAAGCCATAGGTTCAATCTCCAGTACTTAAAAGAGAAGCCAACTCTAGGTCATTTACAATAACTAATAAAATATAAATTCCATACAATTATAATTTCACATTATTTAAGGACTAATGATTTTAAAAGGTATGTATATTGCAGATCAAATGCTTTCTAGTCTCTCCAGTCACACTTGGCTGACATCATCAGTGAGCCACACAGAGACCTGCTGGTGCTTCTTAGCTCCACCAAGGTTTAGCTGTATGACTCACTTTCAAATAGTATTTGAGTGACTTATTGAATCCATGCTTTTAGAGGTCTTGTAAGCTTCTGCCATCCACTAGAAATATTCCAGAAGACAGCTCTCTCTTCTACCTTGGATCCAAAAATAGAAGAACAAGTGGAATTGACTACAACCCACTGCCTGGATTCCAACCCAAAATAAGCAAGAAAAGCTGAATGAACATAACCACAGGGAGCCTGTGAACATGTGACTGGAAAACAAACATCCCCTTGTTGACCATGAAGTATTTAGGGTTGTCTCTCACTGCAAAAACTGCCTTTCTGTTACAGGCATCTCTGAGGATAGAGGCCTCATCACAGTCATCTCTATGAATTTCCCAAGTGTTCAATAGTACCAACTACAGAATGGTGGAGAGGGAGAAATGGAGGAATTAAAGGTGGGAGATAGAGAAGAAGGGGGGAGAGGGAGAAAGAAGGAGAATGGAGGGGGAGAGAGGAAAGAGAGTGGGGAGGTAGGGAAAGGGAGGGAGAGAAGGGAGAGAGAGAGAAGAGGGAGAGGGAGAGAGAGGATAGACAGAGAGGGAAAGAGAGGAGAGAGACTAGACAATCCAGCCAGTGATGGGGAATTTTTAGCTACAACTTTTTCAGAATCGCCTACTTTACTGGATCAAAGGCCCTCCAGATGCTTCAGTCCACTCTGAGTTCTCTAAGTCTGCCTACTTCTTTCCAGAATCTAAAACACTACCGCAGGACCCTCTTCTGGAAATGGCTTTCCTCACATTCTCACATGGCAAGTACTTAGTGGTCCTTTCTAAGACACAGTTTACTGCTAACGCCTTTCATTCCCACAAAGCTACCAGTTCCAGGAAGGCAAAACCACATTTTCCTCATTCAAGATTGTATCCAAAGCATCTAGCATGATGTTTGGTATAAGGTAGTTTCCCAATACAAACTTAACGGGTATTTAAATAAATTAATGTACAAAGCTTCCCTAATTCAAGCAAGTTGGTCTCAATCTCTCATCTGTTCTATTCTGACTAATAAGTACATCTCACTTAGAAAGTTACAAGATGGCTGTTTGTCCCAGCACACGGTCAATGGAAAGAGACCAACAAATGTTGCAGATGTAAGGTGTCTTATGGCAAGAAAAAAAAATCAAGATTGACAAATCTGTGAGCTCAGGTAACCCACTCTGATTGGGTTTGGCCTCTCAAAATTGTGTTTGTTTTTCAAATTCAGTCCCAGCTGAGAGCGGTACTCCAGGTGCTTTGCACTAAGTGTTTCCCTCTGCTTACCACACATATTGACTGCATTTTTTTGGTGCCCTGCTCTTGACAGCATTTTCAAGGGTACTCTCAATAGTTCTGTCTACAGGTATGAGACTCGACTTCTGAGATTCAGATTGCTCACTGACTTCAGAAGAATGCATGGTCTCCTGCATAATTATTAATGCAGTGTCGATAGCAGTTTTCAGGCTGAAAACCTCCCTAGAACACAGTAGCCCAGAACTCTCTGGCTGGCAGTGAGCTGCCATTGTCAATCATTTGAAATGTTCTGAAGTCAGATATCTAGCCTTAGACTCCCCAATCCTTATTTTTTGTAAGTGAAGTGATCACTTATTGATGAATAAATTGTTTTCCTATTCCAACATCTATCAAAGCTTTGCCCCAAACTCAAGGAGGAAAAAAAGCAACAATGTTGCTTTTAAGATTCATGGATATAAAAACTATCTTTTATTGACCATTCTTTTTGCTTTTTGTTGTTTGTTCTAATAAAGGTTTGCATGTTTGCCAATAAGAAGTTATATATGTACATGTGTCTGAGTACATGTGTATGTTTGTGCTGGGGTGTGTATCTATACTCACATGTGGAGACCAGAGGAAAACATTGGGCATCCAGCTCCATCATTCTATGCCTGAATTCCCTTGAAACAGAGTCTCTCATAGTAGCTGGACCTAGACTAGCAACCAGCAAACCCTAGTGATCCCCCCATCTCCACACCGATTCCTACAGCTTTGGGGTTACAGGTATGCATAACCATGCCCTTGTTTTTAGTATGGGTTTTAGGATGGACTTGAACTCAGAGCCTCATGCTTGCAGAGCAGGTGTTCTTATCTGCTAAGCCATCTCCCTGGACCACTAATTGGCCATTCTTGTCCAGTAATTTCTCTATAAAACTATTTCCCATCACTTTCTGATTCCTAAAATTCTATCACTTGATACCTTGTTGCTCTTATATGAGAAGTCAGACAGCTGGGACACAGTGCAACAAAGGGATTTCAGTAGAGAGCCAAGAAGCCAAAAGAAGAGCTGAAGTGTGAAGGTTTGAGACATCTAAGAGAAAGGAATAAAAAAGAAGGCTCAGAAACCAAATGAACTATTCAGAAAGGAAAGAGTAGAGTGAACTGGATTCAAGCTTAGGAGTCTTGTGTGCAGACAAACAACCTAAAGAAGCCTTGTAAGTTAATAAGACAGCTTTAACTCAGCACAGGTGATTTCTACAAGTTCCAGACCAGCCAGGTCTCTACACAGTGAGGTTTAAGCCCACTAAGGGCTGCATAGCAAGATATTGTCTCAGAAAGGAAGAAAGAAAAAAGAAAGAAAGAAAGAAAGAAAGAAAGAAAGAAAGAAAGAAAGAGAGAAAGAAAGAAAGAAAGAAGAGAGATAAAGAAGAAAGAAAGAAAGAAAGAAAGAAAGAAAGAAAGAAAGAAAGAAAGAAAGAAAGAAAGAAAGAAAGAAGAGGAGAAAGAGAAGGAGAAGGAGAAGGAGAAGAAGGAGAAGAAGGAGAAGAAGGAGAAGAAGAAGAAGAAGAAGAAGGAGGAGGAGAAGGAGAAGGAGGGAGAGGCGGAGGAGGAGGAGGAGGAGGAGGAGGAGGTACAATAAAATTGAGCAAAAGAAACAAACAACAAAACAAAAACGCATCAGCAGGCAGGTCACAGAAAAGGATATGCAAAAGAAAAATCACCAAAGCCAATCAGATGTTCAAATCTGAAAGACAATCAATTTAAACAGAAGGAGTGGTTTCCTAGGTAGAATGTCAAGGAAAGAAAACAGATACGAAAGAGTTCACAGATTCATGAACCAATTTTCATAAAGCTTGGGTCCATATGAAATTAATCTGTGGCAACAAACGAGGGCAGTGGGTGGAGCGATCTGACCTGAAGAAGACACAAGGAAGCTCTCCGAGGACTAAATGTTCCATATTGTGGTAAATTTACAAGTATGAGAACTTGTCTTAGATCCCCAGCACCCACATTTAAAAAAAAATGATAATAAATAAATAAATAAATAAATAAATAAATAAATAAATAATGCTAGATTGTGCTTGTAACTTAAGCATTGGAGAGGCAGACAGGCAGAGCCTTGGAGCTCAATGATTAGCCGGCTTAACGTACTTGCTGAACTGCAAACCAACAGAAGACCCTGTCTCAGAAAAGCAAAGTCGATAGCACATGCAGAAGAGAATCTGAGCTGAAACTCTGGCCTCCACATGCACACACACTCCCAACATGCACACACGGAGTACACATACAGATACCAAACGAAAACGTTACAAAGCTCTATATGAACTGTGTACTTTTCCTATCAGTACATCACATTCCAACATGGTTTCTTTTAGTTCAATAACCTTATTAGAATGTGAGTGTGCTAGGATGGCCATGAAGGATCACATATCACACACTGCTGATCAAGGGGCTTGAATTCATCTCTCTCAAGAGGATCTAGTGAGGTGATTATCAACATCTTTCCAGGCTCAGATGAGAGCAATGATAATGGTTCCTCTCTGCCCTTGATTCACTCAGGGCTCAACTGCTGATTTCCCTCTAGAGTTTCTTAGTCTTCTCTCCCACATCAATCCATGGTCTCAGAAAGGAGATTTAGGGTCCCACAAGGTAATACTCAATTGTGAAAATGTTGTTCTTGGATTTTTTTATTTAATATTTTTTCTCTTTCTGAGGCTGAACCTTTTGAAATAAATCAATCACCTAGCACTCTTTGGGGTAGTTAATAAGAACATCAATCAACCAACTTTCTGAATTAAGTGCTTTCTCAAGTCTTCCAATAATAGCCATGGTGTTTAGGTCTTTGGCAACCTAAACACAGAAAAAAAGTGTGGAACAACCATTGCTTTCACTTAGCTGATTCTCCAATTCGACTGTGACTTCCTTGAAGACAAGAAATTATCTCATTCATCTTTGTGTCCCTGGCATCAGGCCTGGTGCCTAGTACATAGTAGGTGCTCATTAATTTCTCTTGAATTAAAATAAATGAGTAAGACCTTGGAAAAACCTTTTGCCAGAAACAATTTTAACTTGCATTCAGCATCCACGGAGAGTGGGCACGCTGCTTTGGTGAGATCTGTGACACTGAATAATCTGGATGTTCCAAATTTCTTGGTGCTCGTTTATCCTCAGGGGAGAAACAGGGAATCAGGAGAGGATCGTGTTTGCAGGGGAGGCAGACGCATCTCATAGTCATCATCCAGAAAGACCGATCAGATGAGGCAGCAACAGGACCAAGGCCACCTGCTCTGCTCCTGTCTCCCAACTGCTGATGTTGCCTTAATCACTGAGCTGAAGCAATTTCCTACTGCTAACCCTCGCTATGGTCCACTGGGAGGCCCCATTTGTCACTGTCATTACCTTTCAGATCAGCAAAACATCCGTCTTGAGGTGGGCCCTCGTTCAGTGCTTTGTTCAGGTCTATAAGTAACACATTGTCAGTGTGGCAATCAAAGACAGTGGCCCTGGGGGACTACATATGAAGGTGAAGTCACGCACTTTGATATATTCGCTCCATTTTGGAGATACTGAAGGGTGAATCACAGCCTCATTTAGTAACACTTCTGGATCCTCTACAAGTCACAATGTACTATATTTACATGTTCAGCGGGGAAGCCTTGATTAAAGCACAGTTCCCATTCCCCCAACACCACCATCTGTGATCCTACACTGAGCTGCCCTGGCTTTACCCCCACATCTCCACAGAAACCCAACAGCTCAAAATATCATGCATACCTGATAGTGAAATTGAGTCTCATCCACAAACAAAATACAATCTCTAATATTTGGATCAATATAGCTGGCTTTCTTATTTATTCCCCCCCCCAAAAAAAAAACCCACCTATTTAGCACATATTGATTGTCAAACACAGTTCTAAGAGTTTTGCAAATATAATCTCATTTATAGTACTAAAACTATTTCACAGATGAAGATCCTGAGACAAAGACAGACACCAAGAGGTCTCACCCTTACTACATAAGATCAAAGTAAATGAAACTTTAACGCAGAACTTTAGGTTCCTGATTCTGTGCTCATAATGACCACAGATGAGACAGTTCCTCAGAACTAACTATCAAGCCAAAGTTTTCAGTAGTGTCCTGATCTTAGTTTTCTTATGTGTTAATTCTTTGGGTACCATCCCAGAACAAAGAGTAAGCAAGCAGTCCACAAAGCTCTTTATTTTTATATTTTGTTGTTCCCTGTTGGGTCTCCAGAAGCAGATGTGAAAACAAATAAATCACTGTGAGAGAACAATGCCAAGTTAGCTTAGGCTGAGAATGGCACTGAGCTACAATAAGGCCCAGAAAAGTTGTGGCCAATGGGCAAAGCACACTGGCCTGAGTGTTGCGTGTCTGAGTAACCTCTGAAGATCAAAATGGCCAGTCCTTTATACTGAGATTGCTGAGCTGTTGGACTTAGGCTTCTGTAGGCTTCTTCTTAGAGTGTCACGAGAGGCAGCATTGCAGCTGTGGTAGGCACTCAAAGAACAATCAAGTGGAGCCTGTCTGTTGAGAACAATCCCGAGGTAGGGCACCTACTTTCTCCTTGAAGAGATGAAGGAGTACATTTCATATCCACAAACTCAGGGTAAAATCTCAAGTCACAAGAGCCTAAAAGTCCTACACAGTCCTGGACCCTGGTTGCCTTTTAGACCTCACCCCACTTCCCATGACCTTGCCCATGTTGCTGCCATAGACTACCTGAGCTCTGTGCTAGACAGGCTCCTCCATCTCCTGATGGAGATGTCTTTATGTTCATCGTGTTTTTCCAAGTAGATTTGTTCTCCTGCCTTCTCCATAGCTTAGCGCAAACATTACTCTCCCACTGAGGCATCTTCTAAGCCTCCTTTTGACCACCTTCCACTCTGAGACCCTCTCGCTGCTTCATTGTTCCCCAAAAGCATTTGTCATTCTCTAAGTTTGCTACATAACAAAAAATCTTATACCTGCTTCGTTTTGTTTGTTTGTTTGTTTTTCTTGTACTCTATGAAAACAGAGAGGTTTTTCTTCATCTAGGCTGCTTGGTGGTTCATCCTCTGTACCAAGTGCAGAATCTCATGAACATTAACCCTAAATAAGTCAATAAATATGCAAAGAGCAAAAACTAAGAGTTCAATATCCTCAGCACCTTCCTCCAGCTCAAGCTAAGTGAGATGCTATAGAGTACATTTCTTACCTCAGGGGAAGACCCTGAAATGCTAATCTCGTATGTGATCTCTACTAGACTGAATGTGATTCTGATAGTTCAAACAACAATAAGTATGTTTTTATCCTGGTTACTAAAACAATCAAGTACTCCTTTTAAATGATACACTAAAATAACTTAGAGACCAGTGGTTCTCAACCTGCTATTAGCGACCCCTTTGGGGGGTTGAACAATCCTTTCATAGGGGTTGCATATCATATATCCTGCAAAGCGGATATTTACATTATGATTCATAACCATAGCAAAATTAGAGTTATGAAGAGGCAAAAAATTTTTTTTATGGGAGTAGAGGTCACCACAAGAAGAAGACGTGTATTAAGGAGTCACAGCACCAGTAGGGTTGCGAACCACTGTTGTAGACTAAATTGGTCAGAGCATCCTAGGGTTGGTACTGTGGGACTCATCTTCAGTTTCACATGATTTCTCATCCTCTGCTGAGAAATCATGCTTTCCCACTAGCAGTGCTAACCTTGAGAACAGGGTACGGCTAGTTCTCTTTCCATTCTGCTAGATTTTAAACAGAAAGACTTTTAAATAGCTATGTACCACTCTGCTGCCTAAACAGTATTTGTGATTTCTAGACTCCATAAGCAGGGTCCATGGTTCCCCATCTCCCAGTCTGTGTCTGTTTACACATTGCTTGACCACTCTATGCTTCAATCCACTTAAGTGACAGGTGTCCCTCAGGAAGTCTCACACCCATAAAGCCCTATACAAGGCACAGTGTGAACACCCAAGAAACAGTAGTCAGCATTGCTCCTTCATGTCCAGCATCCTTCATCCTCACTTTTATTGTACACAGTGCATTGCTTTCATGTTTACCCTCTCCAAATATCCTTTCAAGGTTTACAACATTTTTAATCTCTAGCCTACTCACCCCATTTTAAAAGCTTTTTGTAAGTGGGTTTACACTGTGGAGCCTATTATGTCCCAGAACTCAGAATGACCTATTTTGTGCAAGAGTGGGAGACAAGAATGTGTAGAACCGTCTCCCAGAACAGCAGCATCTTTTCTTCAGTTGTAAATTTCTCGCTGCAACTCAAGAGATCTGCCCAAGCCTTATGTCTCAACAGAGGGAGGAAAACAAGTGGTGTTTTGAAACACAACAAAATATAAAACAGGTCCTTGGTAGTAAAGCCTTTGCCATTTTATCTGCCTTGCAAAATGTGTGTTTAGAGGTTGAGAGGTTTGAGTTTCTCCTTCTAAGAGAAAAATGGACATGTACAGACAGTCTGTGAGCCCCACCTTGTGGTGAGATCTCCTACTGCCTTGCTGGTTTGGACTTTATCAACCTTCTTTAATCATGTTTTAATAAAGGTAGGACAGCAAACAGAAAAAGAAAATGCACACACACACACACACACACACACACACACACACACACACACACACCATAACAACACTGAATTGGAAACCATTATAGATAAGCAAAAGGCAAGTAATGTAGAAAATGCCCAAACAAAGCATTATGAGACAAAAATCTCCAAAATTACCATTGAGTTCACTTTGTATAGGCTGTCTACTACTAGTCATGGAACCTACCCTTAAGTGTGGTCTGTGTACCCTCTGAGACATCATTGGAGAAAACTAGTTTTTCCTTTGCCAGAAGTTGACACTTGAAGACAGCTTATAGGTTAGGGATAGGAGCACATACCCTCCTCCCCCCTCCCAAGTGTTAGGACCACATCTGCCTTGGCCAGGGCAGACCCTGTGCTCGCTGACACAGTCTCTGTAAGTTTTTTATGTTCACTAGTCCTGTTGTACGTGGAAGGCACTGTTTTCTTGATGTCCTCCAATCCCACTTGCTCTTACAGTCTTTCTGTCTCCTCCTGTATCTGGGTTGGTGTTCACCTTTCTCCTATGGTAGCATGAAGAGTATTTTCCAATGCCATGAACACCAGTAAACAAGGGTGAAGGCTGTAGTTAGACACCAGCATGACTTTTCTGTGTTAAATGAGATACGTAGATGTTATCAGCTCAGATAACAGTTTGTGGAAAGCCACCAATAACCTTGGCAATTCCCTAAGATGTTGAAGGGGAGGGTTCTATGGAGCCCCTTTAGCTAACAACTCAATTAGGTAGAATGCATTCATTCATACTTGGTGGTAAAAGATGTCTAGATGGAGCTTTGTCTCTCCCACTATTTGGTGATGCTCTTTAGATTTCTTTCATAATATGTTATGTATTTTAAGAAACTTCTGTAGTAGGTTTTCATATGACCCCCCAAATGTCTTCCAGAGTTAGCTGCCCATTTTCAAATTCTATTCCTTACAGCCTTTTTCTGACCCTCCCCACGTAGCCCCCACTTCCAAAAACACCCTTGCCGCCATATAACCCCTTACTTTGTACACTGTAATTACATGGATGGTAGCATGCCTATAAAAGTCTTAAAAGTTAATACCCACATATAAGAGAATGTAATGCAAAACGTATTTGGCTTTTTGGATCTAGAATGCTGCTGGGTTGTAGTGTTCATAGAACCTGTTGTTGGGTTGATGTGTGGGTCCTGCATCTGTCTGGAAACGTGGCTAAGGCCTCTCATGGGGACAGAGGCGTGGGAATTTGACTGTGCTGACTCCACACTGGTGCCAGGCAGACATCGGGCTACGTGAAGCTATGGGACTCTGTTCCAGGAATGAGGGACCACAGCCTGATGTCCCACAGGGAGCCGAGGCTCTTGGCTTGGGGGTCCCTGGGCCACAAGATGGCCGGGAACTGGCTGGCCCCGGCCCAGACACTGCTGGGGGGCTATAGAAGGGCTGAGAACAAAGTTCGGGCATACAGGCTAGATTGGCCCATAGCCGAAAAGAAGAGAGGGAGGGATGAGCTCCGGATACTGCATCCTGCGGGGATGAGAGTTCTTGGCTTGGTCACTGCTGTTCACTTGGCTTGGGTGGCTGGGTTGGTGGTCTCCGTGGCTGGGAATGCAGAGACTTCTTTTGTGGGAGATTAGACAGCAGTTCTGTGGATGAAGACCTGCTCCACTGTTCCCCACAGAGAATTTCAAAGAATAGAAACAGTCCATGGTCTTAAGATATTTATTTTCATAGTGGAAAACTCTACCTGGTTTCTCAGGGTGCAGGCCTGAGGTTAAATACCTTTTGCAAGGTGGAGGGTCTGGGAAGGAATGTTTAATTGGTTACACCCCTCTAGTCTTTAGGTACTTCGTTAATACGGAGATCTGTCTTGAGACTATGTGGTCTGTAGTCACGTCCTCTACCGGTAGAGGAGCTAATGAGTGTTGTCCTATGTGACTGAAGGACCCCACTCTATAGAGGTCTTTGACCTTGTATCAGGAACCTGAAGTCTGGGAGCCTGGCAAAATGCATGCCATCCCTTAGGATCACCTGGGGTCTCCAGCGATTTCTAGCCAGTGCTCGGCCAGAAACCAGGCTGTCCTTTCATGGTCCTACAGAATGCCTCAGTTAATATAATTTGTTTTTAGTTCCATCCATTTACCTTTGAATTTCATGATTTGATTTATTAACAGATGAATAATATTCCATTGTGTAAATGTACCACATTTTCTTTATCCACTCCTTTACTGATAGAAATCTAGGTTGTTTCCAATCTCTGGCCATTATGAATAGAACAGCAACATGGGTGTGCAAGTATCTCTGTAGAAATGTATAGAGTCCTTTGGGTGTTAGTGCATCTTGAGGTAGATCAATTCCCAGCTTCCTGAGGAACCACCACATTGATTTCCAGATCTGCTATACAAGAAAGACATGAATATTCCCTTTACTTTATACCCTTGCCAGCATGCTCTGTCATTTGTTTTATTGATCTTGGTCATTCCAACTGGTATGAAATGGAATCTCAAAGTAGTTTTCATTTGCATTTCCCTGATGACTAAGGTTATTATTTCTTTAAGTGACTCTCAGCCATTTGAATTTCAGTTCTTGAGAATTCTATGTTTAATTGGGTTATTTGTTTTTTTGATGGACATTTTGTTTTCATTCTTAATATATTTTATGTATTCTTTCTCTATCAAATGTGTAATTGATAAAAAGTCTTTTCCCATTCTATAGGCTGTTGCTTTGTCCAACTAATGGTGTCCTTTTCTTGGTACAGAAGCTTCACAGATTCATCAGGTCCCAGTTATTAATTGTTATTAGTGCCTGTGTTCTGACCAGAAAGTCTTTTACTGTGCCCTTTTCTCTTCTATCAGATTCAGTGTAACTGTCCTTGTGTTGAGGTCTTGGGTCCACTTGAAGTTGAGTTTGTGCAAGGTAATGAGTATAAATCTTCTACCTGTAGCCATCCAGTTTGACCAGCACAATTTGTTAAAGATATACTCTTTTGTCCAGTGTGTGTTTCTGGCTTCTTTATCAAAATTAATGTGTTCATAGGTGTGTGGTCTTACATCTGGGTCTTCAGTTTGATTCTATTGATCCATGTACTATTTTTATGCCAAGACAATAATGTTTTCATTATTACAGCTCTGCAGTACAATTTAAGTTTGGAGATGATGATCATACCAATAGCATTTATTTTATTATTCTGGATTATTTTAGCTCTCCTGTTTTGTGTGTGTGTGTGTGTGTGTGTGTGTGTGTGTGTTTCCATATGAAACTGAAAACTCTCCTTTCAATTTCTGTGTCAAATTGTGTTGGAATTTTGATGGGGTTTGAATTGAAAGTGCAGTTTTCTTTATAGCCATTTCTCATGAGCATCCATCCATCCTCTGATATCTTCAATTCCTTTCTTTACTGTTTTAAATTTTTTATCATACATTTTTTTTCATCTGCTTAGCTAGAGTTTTCCCCTATGATGCTTATTTATGAGGCTGTTGTGAAAGTTATTGTTTTCCTAAGTTTCTTTCTCAGTCATGTGTATCCATGAAGGCTACTAATTTTTGTGTTAGTTTTGTATCCTGCCACCGTGTGAAAGTGTTTGTCGACTGTAGAAGTTTCTTGGTGGAGTTTTAAGGGGTTTTTATGTATAAAATTATATCATTTACAAACAAAGATACTTTAACTTCTTTCTTTCCCATTTGTATTCCCTTGATCTACTTCAGTTGTCTTTTGCTCTAGTTAAGACTTCAAGCATTGTACTGGATAGGTACAGAAAGAGTTTATATCCTTTCTATGTTCCTGTTTTTAGGGGAAATGCTTTGAATTTCTCTCTGTTTAAGCTGATGGTGGCTGTGTGCTTGCTGTAAATTGTCTTTATTATGTTGAAATATGTTCCTTGTATCCTTAATCTCTCCCGAACTTCTACCATGAAGGGACATTAGATTTTTGTCAATGGGCTTTTCTGCATCTGATGAAATAATCATATGTTTTTTGTCGTTGAGTCTGTTTATCTGGTTTATTACACATATTGATTTATATGTATTACACTTTCCTTGCATCTCTGAGATGAAGCCTACTTGATCAGTATGGTTGATCTTTTTTATGTGTTCTTGGATTCAGTTTGCAAGTATTTTGTTAAGAAATTTTACATCTATGTTCATAAGAGAAATTGGTCTGTAATTTGCTTTTAATTATTAGGTCTTTCTGAGGTTTTGGATATCAAGGTAATTACTACCTCCTAAAAAGAATTAGGTGATGTTACTTCTGTTTCTATTTTACAGAGTAATTTGAGGAGTATTGGCTTTAAGTTTCTTTGGAGGCCTGGTAAAATTCTACATTGACTCCAGCTGGCTCTGGGCTGTGGCAGCAGCAGCAGCTACTGCTTCTGGTTGTTGTTGTTGTTGCTGCTCTTGTTCTTCTTCTTCTTCTTCTTCTTCTTCTTCTTCTTCTTCTTCTTCTTCTTCTTCTTCTTTTGTTCTTGTTCTTGTTCTTGTTGTTCTTGTTCTTGTTCCTGTTCCTGTTCCTGTTCCTGTTCCTGTTCCTGTTCCTGTTCCTGTTCCTGTTCCTGTTCTTGTTCTTGTTCTGAAACTTTTAAATACTTCTTTCATTTCTGTAGGGGTTGGATGTCTGCTTAAGTTATTCATCTGATCTTGTTTTAATTGCCAGTTTATTTTCTAAAGAAAGAGGAAGAAAGAATTATGGAGTTGGAACAGTGGAGCTATGTAGAGGTTATGAAAAAAGATAAAAGAGGGGGCACTGTGATCAGAATATATTGTACTGAAAAAAATTTTTCAGTTAAAAGAAAAAACAGTTGGAAATGCTTGACTCCATGGAATCCACTTTCTGAGATAAGATAGAAAATAAGAAAGTCCATAGGTGAGGCATGCCATGTGAAGGGATGGCTCAGGACATGATGTTTGCAACTGAAAACTGAATGGTCCAAGAAGGATTCGCTGAAAAGGTGATATTTGAATAAGGGTTGAAATGAAAGAAAAGGACAGGTGTATGATTACCTGAAAACATCTTACAAGATGGTTGTGTCACCATTCTTGACATACCCATGAACGACATAGTAATTTCAAAGGTTGAACATTTTTTTTCAATGAAGGAAAGAAAGAATTCATTTGATTTATGCATCCCAGTCACAGTCCATTTTGAAGAGAGCTCAAGTCAGAAGCTCAAGGCAGGAACCTGAAGGTAGAAATTGAATCAGAGAACATGGAAAAATACTGCTTAATGGTTTGCTTTCTCTGGGTTGATATGTTACCTTTCTTATACAAACTAAAACCACCTTCCTAGAGTGATACCATCTGCAGTAGGCTAGGCCTTCTCGTTTCAATAATTAATCAAGAAAATATCCCACAGACTTGTCTACAGGCTGATTTGGTGGAAACATTTTCTCTACTGGTATTACCTCTTTTCTGATGATCCATACTTGGGTCAAGTTGACAAAAATCTAACCAGCACATTAGGACTGTGATGGTTGCTCTCCATTGAACTTGTGCAGATATTTTCTCATCATTACACCTTAGTCAGTAGCATGTAAGAACAATTTACATAGCATTTACATTGTATTAGATACTTAAAGTGTTGTATAAATAATAAAATGAATGCAGGAAAATATACAGGGGTTATTCACAAATACTCCAGCGATTGATGTAAAGATCTCCATGTTCTCCATTGAGTTCTCTCTGCCTTTCCAGGCTTTCTTCTTGGTTAGTGTCTTAGTTAAAAGGTTGAACATTTAATAGTTAAAAGGTGTTATCCAATATTTAACTCTTTATATTAAATTTGTATTTGCATAAGTTTAAAGAAAATCCACAATGAAACTAGGTTCTAAAATATCACTTTAAAAGACAGTAGAATGATAATTTAAGCAAACGGGTTTATGTGATAAAATTTAAATATTTTGCAACTTCTGTGTAACAGTGATAATGCCTTTATCTAGCCCCCAGTTACAATATTTGAATGTAATACTTAAATTCCCAGTTCATTTCTAAGTTTTACTACAAATTCAACTAAAGCAAAATTTTTTTAAAGGTGATATAATTTAATTACTAGGAAATACAAGGATGCAAGAAAAGTGATTAACTTGACAAAATTGTCAATAGAATTTAAGCTTTGAAAAATGACATCTATGGGGAAATATATAATTCTTGAATTAATATCTTTATCTTATTATTCATCCAATACTAGAATGCCCATGTAAGTATTAATTCACTCACTTTATATCTTGTTTACTTTTAATCATGTTAATAAAACTATAGTTTTCAGTAGATTTTTCAATAAAAAGGCACATACTCCAAAGTAGAGAAGTAGGCCATACTTTAAAGAACCATTTGTTACCTTCATTTATGTTTTAAATATTAGTGTGCAGTCTGGTAGGCCTATTTTCTTTAGATGCTAGGGAATACAGTTAGAAGGCTATTTCTATATACTAGGTTATAAACTATGAGAACTTGACGGGAGTTGTGACATTGAAGAAGGGAGAAAGTCATCCAACTCTGGGTAGACTTGAAGCACTAAGTGTACTTAAGTAAAAATAAAAACTTCAAGTGATACAAGCTTTCTATTCTGGACAAATGGTAGCAGTTGTCATTATTTGAGTTGGAGGATATGAGAATCCTAGAAAGTTAACATGACTGTGCTAATTTAAGTTTCATTCATGGCAATCTAAGTAGTTTGGTGTTCAGGACTGACATTCAGGTATGGCTATTGATAGTCATTAAGGTAGGAGTAGAGCAGATGCTGAACCTAAATCCTTAGGATAGAAGGTGATCCATGCTTGAGTTTGTTTAATAAGATAGCACACATGAAAGAAGGGAACATCCGTACCATTTTTCTACCCTCATAGTATGAAGTATCACAAAGGTACTTACTTCCAAAGCAATCTCAATTAGACAGAAACTGCTTTGTTTTGATACCTTGTAAAATGTTCATAGTTACTATCAGTCCTATATAGCAACCCTATAAAATGTTCATCACAAAGAGTTGTAATATGCTGTCAGGTACCATAAAACTTACATGTGAATTGCTTCCTTGCTGGTCCTCTGCCTGATTGTCTTCGTATCTAATATCTTGTGTGTGTGTCTGTGTGTGTGTGTGTGTGTGTGTGTGTGTGTGTGTCTTACTATTATTCTATCTTCCTGTGCTAGTTGGTTCATAGATTCTTCAAACTCAGTGTTAGACATGATATAAAGAAAAAGAAAAGGGGCTAGAGAGATGGTTCGATGGTTAATAGTATCCAGTCCTCTTTCAGAAGACCCAAGTTTGATTCCCACAATCAATAACTCCAGGGGATCTAATGGATTCTTCTGTCTTCCTCAGGTACCAGACACATATTTGGTGCATAAAAATAAACACAGGCCAATCACTCATACACACAAGATAAAATAACATATATTTAAGAAAAAAAAGAACATGTGAAGTCAAAATACAAGAGATAAAACTCTAAGTTCATGAATCATGCCACTATCTAATAGCAGAATTAGGAAAGAAAGATTTTGAATAAGTATAGCTTATTTAAAACACTTGCCAGCTATCTCATTCTTCCTCTAAAAACTATAATCACAGACATAACTAAAGTCACATTCTGGTCTACGCAGGAAAAAAATTATTAAATATAAACTAATACAACTTTTCCAAAATTAACATCCTTAGTTTCTATTGCTGCCATGAAACATCATGACTGAGAAGCACATTCAGGAGGAAAGCTTTATTCAGCTTACACTTTCACATTGCTGTTCATCACCAAGGGAAATCAAAACAGGAACTCAAAAAGGGCAGGATCCTGGATGCAGGAGCTGATGCAGAGGCCAGGAAGGGATACTGCTTGTGGGGAAAACTGAAAGCCCGAGTTGGGTGGTGTTGTTCCCATGTGTCTGTCATGGCTCAGTCGGCTGGAACTGTAGCTCAGCATGGCAGAAGCATGGGATCTTGACTGAGTCAGTTCCACACATGGCTCTGGGTGGCAGCTAGTGGGGGCCCTGCCCAGCGTGGTGAGTCCCTCACTCAATCTGGTTCTGAGGGGGTGCAGGGCTCTCAAGTGGACCCGGAGGTCAGTGTCTCCATGTGAGGCACCCAGATGCCACTGGGGGGCAGCAGAACACAGATGAGGAGCACACAGGCATGTGGTCGAGAGAGACAAGGGGGGAAAGAAAGGGCCCTGGCGGTGCTCTGTGGGAAGTGCTCATTTGTTATACTCTCTTCCCGTGGCTGGAACACAGAGAAGTCCTCCATGACAGCAGCATGAAGGCAGGCCCCAGTGACACAAGGAAGTCCGGGGTTCCAAGAGCTTTATTGACATGGCAGTTGATAGATGGTCTGGATGCACCCCAACTTAGGTCAGGGCAGGCCTGACTTAAATCGGGAGGGAGATGAGGAAGAGGGTCACTTAATTAGCTACACCCTCTGGCCTTTAGGTGTCTCATTAATATGGAAATCTCTTGAGGCTGAGGCCTGTAGTCACATCCTCTACCTGTGTAGGGGCTGGTAGGAGCCTTGCCCTATGTGACTGAACAGCGCAGACCAAATGGAGGTCTTGGTTGAGTGTCAGGAGCCTGGGTTCTGGGAGCATGGCTGAACACCTGCCACTGTCCCATCAGGATGAGGGTTCAAGTCCTGTGCCCAGCCAAGAACCAAGCTATCCTTTTATGGCCCCATAACTACTTACTGGATTGTTTCCTCTGGTTTGCTCAGCATGCCTTCTTATAGAACACAGGACCAGCAGCCCAGGGATGGCATCATCCACAATGGGCCCTCTAACCCTTGATCACTAATTGAGAAAATAAATGCCTTACATCTGGATCTCCTAGAGGCATTGCCTCAACTGAGGCTCCTTTCTCTGCGATAACTTCAGCTCATGTCAACTTGACACACAAAACCAGCCAGTACACATCCTAAAGAATATTCTTCAGCTGGGCAATGGTGGTGCATGCCTTTAATTCTAGCACTTGGGAGGCAGAGGCAGGCAGATTTCTGAGTTCAAGGCCAGCGTGGTCTACAGAGTGAGTTCCAATACAGCCAGGGCTATAAAGAGAAACCCTGCCTCGAAAAATCAAAAAAAAAAAAATTGTTCATGGAATGACTTCAAAAGCAACAATAAACTCAGGATCATTGGGTAAAACAAAAAGAAGCCTATTTATTTTCTATACAAATGTCAAAGACTACATTAATGGGCTTTATGAACCTTTACTATATATAGATATATCATACCACTTCCAACATTTGTTTAACATGGAAGCTACTTTTCTCTAGTGATTCACAATAACATCTAGAAATGGCACTCCTCTGAACTGTTTGGGAAATGCTCTGTTAATATGCATATGGATGAGACTCTCAAAAGCTAATGCCTGCCCAAGTTGGCAGAACATGACCAGAAAATTCCCCAGCACCCATTTCCTGACTTGGCACTCAAAGATGTGCAAATCTGTATAACTATATCTCTGTAAAACCAAATTCCATTTGGATTCAATAAATTTCACTTTTTAAAAAGAGCGAAACTGCTGAACTATCCAAAATTCACAGTTATTAAACATTCACTGTGCAAATGAATTTTACCCCACCTGCTCCCAAAACATTAACTGAATAACTGGAATTAATATTATAGAGATGATGATAATGATACCAAAGACTGTATCAGAATTAAATGTTCTATCATGAAGAAAGGGCAGAAATTTTGATCAGTTCTAATTTAATCTTGTTCTTGAGTCTCTTGGGGATGTTCAGTTCTATGCACAGTAACTGGATGAACTGTTAATTGAGTGACATCTTAATAAACTTTCCTTTTTACATTTAATCTTAGTCTACATAATATAGGTTTATGTGAAAATCCTTACACATGGATAAATTTTGAAGATATTTTGCCAACTCTGCCACACTGCCTGTATATTTTTCTGAATTAAAGTAAAAGAAGAATGCCTGTGTTATATTGAAAAGCAACCCTTCCAAGAGAATCAGGGACTTTGAGAAAGAGCTGTCATTATGATCTGTCAGCTGTTGGCCTCATAGTCACACACATAGTCACACAACATGTCATTACGTGAGACAAAGTATTTAGAAGGATATTGTCTTAATTCCTGTTCTGTTACTGTGAAGAGAAACCATGACCCATATAACTCTTAGCAAGTATTTAATTTGGGGCTTATGGTTCCAGTGAATAGTAGAGTACATAACCATCACAGTGGAAAGCAGACAGACATGATGCTGGAGCAATAGCTGGGAGCTCTATATCCTGATCCATAAGCAGCAAGCAAATCAAGAGGGAGGGCCTGGTATGTAAGCTTTGAAATCTCAAAGCCTACCCCTAGTGATACACTTACGCCAACAAAGCCACTCCTACTCCAACAAGGCCACACCTCCTAATCCTTTCAAACAGTTCTACAACCTGTAACCAAACATTCAAACATATGGGTGCTATTCCTTTTTTCATTATTTTCTTTATTTACATTTCAGATGTTATTCCCTTTCCCGGTTTCCCCCCAGAAACCACCTATCCCATCCCCCTACCTCTGCTTCTATGAGGATGTTCCCCCATTCACCCACCCACTCCCACCTCCCCACCCTGGAATTTCCCTACACTGGGGCATTGAGCCTTCACAAGACCAAGGGCTTCTCCTCCTATTAATGCCTGATAAGGCCATCCTCTGCTACATATGCAACTGGAGCCATGGGTCCCTCCATGTGTACCCTTTGGTTGGTGGTTTAGTTACTGGGTGCTCTGGGGGGGAACAGGTTGGCTGATATTATTGTTCTTCCTATGAGGTTGCAAACCCCTTCAGCCATTCTTATTCAAACCAGCATATAATTACTTACTAATCGTAAGTCTCATTCATAGCTTTGAATGTCGCCATTATTAATTCCTTAAATGGCATCAGTAATGCCATTAAATACTAAATGAAAATTTTTAGTTATAAACTTAATATATGTATTCTCAAGTATATAAATATTTCAATGGAGATGCTTTGAAATAGGAATAGTTGACTCTATGTTGTACATTTTTTAATTTTTCAGTATTGTATCTATAATCATGAAAGAAAAAAATAAGTTTTTAAGAGCCTTACTCAAGGCTAATAGAATAAATCAAAAGTTCAGTGTCCAAAACCCAAATTTATGGTGACTTTCTAAGAGTTTCCTCTGGGTACAGAAGGAACCCACTAAAGATGCTGTCATCCTCAGGGCCAACATACAGCCCGTTCCAGTCCTTTGACACTTCCAGCCACACTTGATCTCCTGCACTCAATTTCAGAATGAGGAGGAGGGAGGCCTGATCTACTTGCTGACCATAGAGCGTCTCTCTGGACTTGAACTGCTTCCTGTTGCGGGCCACCAGGCTGATTCGAGCAGGTCTACCCCTGACAGTGACATGATAGGAAAAGATATATGTCCCAGGAACACTACAGTTAAATTTCCCAGTGACAGGACTATAATCCCCTTGGTCATTGGAGAGAATCTTGTCAAACTTGATGGGGATGTTAGGGGGAGGGAAAGGCTTGGATAAAAGGGCACTGAAAGCCGACTGTGGGACTTGAGTGGTCTCACCTTTAGAACCCTTGACACCCCGGGAGCCCTTCTTCCCAGTTGGCCCTCGAACACCTTTGCTCCCAAGCTCACCCTTTGGCCCGGCGGGTCCTGTGAAACCAGGAGAACCTATCTCCCCCTTTTCTCCTTTAGGGCCAGGATCGCCTCTGAGCCCTGGTAGACCATCTGAACCCCTTTTTCCCTCTGCCCCAACATCTCCTCTGCTACCTTTCTCTCCCTCCATACCTTTCTCGCCTTTCTGCCCCTTTTCCCCCCTCTCCCCCAAATCTCCACGGTAGCCTTTCTCCCCGACACCACCCTTCTCTCCCTTGGCCCCAGGCTCTCCAATGAAGCCATTGGCCCCAGAGACCCCAGGGTCCCCTTTCTCTCCTTTGGTGCCATTCCCACACAGGTCCCCCTTGGAGCCTTTTTGCCCCTTTGTTCCTGCTGGGCCGATGGTTCCTTTATCTCCCTTGGGACCAAGTGCACCTGAAATAAAAAAAAAAGTAAAACAATGCTTAAGATATACAAGATGACATATGCTATTACCACAGACCTAAAATATTAAAATAATACCAATTAATGGGACTTTGTGAACTTGGTGCTTGCCTTGGCAAAGTCTGTTTCTAGTAGTGGTTAAATGCAGTGAACAATATTATCATGTCTGTTCTCAGAAGTGAAATAACTAAGGCTTCCAAAAATCAATAGTGTTTCAGTTTTTTACTTTTAAGATAACACGGAATTGTTTTATTCCACTAGTTTTTGCATTTGGCACAACCCAAATAACCACCTCAATTTCTTTCTTACCATCAAGCTCAAAGTCTCACAGGCACAGAAATAGAAATGTCGAAATTCCTTCTTCTGATGACAGCTCAAGAAAGGGAGCAGAACACAAACATATTTGCCTAATGTCTCAGTTCCTAGACTCACCTCCTCTAATGACCACACTGTGTTATTAAAATATTGAGAATCTGAGTATAAGCCTTGCAAACTCCTGCTTTTACAAACAAATAGATGGGGCTTTCCAGGAGTCGGGTCCTCCCTCAGCTAACTGGACTTTACCTTGTTCTCCTGGCTTTCCTGGGTATCCTGGAACACCACCTGACCCTTGGTCCCCACGGTCTCCCTTCAGTCCTAAAATAAGATAAAACAGGGATTAATGTTGACACAACTATATCTTTTAGGGTAAAGCTAACATGTGGTTCAGAGCTGTACCACATTTTAATGTTTCTTAGCAAAATAAATTGCTTAAAGGTAAAACAGTATGGGAAAACAGTGTGTTGAAGGACTGTAGGAGTGTTGAGTTCTGGTTAATGGTAAGCCACTTAAAGGGGATTAAGAGCTTATCCCTTCAAGCAGAACTTTTCTTTCTCATGGTATTCACAGGACTCTTCAAACTCTTCATGAAATCCCTAATACCTTCCAAATACTGTGGATACATGTGCTGCCGTTATCCCTATTGCAAATTTTGAATAACAGTCAAAATATCTTCTTGGTTTGCCACCCACCATAAATTTAAACAGAGAGAGAGAGCACAATAAAACAAAATATGAAAATTTAAACCTAAGGATAAAAGGAAAATATCTGATATATTTTGACAGGTTCTGATGTTGAATGGAAGTGATGGGGCTGATCCTATTCCCCTCCTCCTCCTCAGAAATGGACACAAGCCGAGTTCACCCAGCATTACTGGAGCTGCTGCTGCTGCTGCTGCTGCTGCTGCTGGTAGTTTTGACCCAGTTTCACTATATAGTCCTGGCTGGCCTGTAATTCACTATGTAGATCAAGCTAGCCTTGAAATCAGAGAGCTAGCCTCTGTTTCCCAAGTACTGAGATTAAGGATCTTTGTCCTCATGCCCAGCATTACTGCCAGTCTTAAGATTATTTAAGGAGATTAATTAATTGCCTACATTGAAACTATTTAGTTAGACGGTGACTGATCGGCATACAGCCTTTCAAGCAAAGTTTTGGATTCTTTTTTTTTTTTTTTTAACTTTCAGTCTTAACCAGGAGTCCACACTAAGTCTGGAAGTAAAAGAAAAGTGGAGTTGCCACTTTACAGAGACTGGCTGAATGAGATTCTGCTTTGATCATTCATCAAAGCATCTTCTTAAGAACCATATCTTACAGTACCTCCCTAGATATTCTTCCACTTCCAGAAGTCTAGCTTCCAAAATGTATGAAGTGTCACGGAGGTTCCTCGCTCATTCACAGGTGCCCTGCTAATATAATTCAGCCACAAAAGGATTAAATGTTTCCAAGAATGAAAATCACATAACTGACAAGTGTGAAGGAGCTCTCTCTTACCTTAGCATACTTTTTGAGTAATTACTTCACTGACTGTTCTAGTAGGAATGAGTTAGGCAGTTCCTGAGCCGTGTAGAAAGTGAGGTATATATATTAGGCCTTCTGACATGTGACACTGAAGTTGAACCACTGAGCTTGAGCCATAGGTAGTATTTCTACAAGGTTCCAATATTCATTGAGGAATTTCTAAATATCCCTATGAATCTGTAACTTTATTGTACTTTAGAGTACCCAAAGAGCCAGGTGTTGCAGGAAGAGATCAATGGAAGTGCTCATAACTACATACTTCTTTGATAGACAGGTTGTAAGTAAATAGAGGCCAGCCCATTTCTCTCAGGTTCCAGGCAATGTAAAACCATTACTACATTTTAATTATTTCTTCTGGTTTTTTGAGATTATAAAATTTAATTTATGCAGCTTCCCATTGTCGACACTGCCTCTGATTTCAGAGTAAGCCAAAGACAGTTTCAAATTCTCCCTAACAGCCAGCTTTTTACCTGAGCTGAATATTTTACAGAATTGCTTAACAGAGTGCTATTTAGTGTTAAATTAGTTGTATCATTTGAAAAAAAAGTATCCACAATGAACTGTGTGTGTATAGTTGAATGATAGAGCCCTTACTAGTATGCACAGTTTCACTACTAAGTACTAGATGAACAGTCTCACTACCCAGTACTAGATACACAGTCTCACTACCCAGTACTAGATGAACAGTCTCACTACCCAGTACTAGATGCACAGTCTCACTACCCAGTACTAGATGCAGTCTCACTACCCAGTACTAGGTGGGGAAAAAGAAAAAATGAAAGATCTCACATACAAAGACAGAACCCTTCTGCCACAGACTATGCTGCGTGACTTCTAGTCTCTGGGTCATACTGGTGGCCAATAAGCTATGGAAAGGTCATTTCAGAGTCTCTCTTGGCATTTTTTTTCTTATGATTCGTTAGTTAGTTGGTTGGTTGTTGGTTTATTTTGCTTTTTGTTCTTTGTTTTGGTTTAGGGAACCATATTGAGGGGCAGGGAGAACATGAAGTTGGGTTATAGGGAAGTGGTGGAATCTGAGAAGAGGTGGGAGAGGGAAAAACATAATCAAAACATATTGTCTGAATAATTGTTTTTAAAAAGAATAACTAAAAAATGTCTCTCCCTCTGTTGCCCTGTCTCCTGCTGGTGTGTGTGTGTGTGTGTGTGTGTGTGACATATATATTACTCTACATGTGTGCATGATATTCTCATATACTTAGTTTTTCAGATAGCCATGTACAAAGTTAATATTTTATGTCAGATTAATACATGGGATGATTTATCAAATGTTTACATTTTAAAAGCCCTTTTTCAATAATCTAGCTCTTTTTTTTTTGAGCAAACTGCTTTTCTTTAAAATGATGCAGAATCTTCCTTAGTTTGATCAGAAATGTAATAGTTACCTACCTTTCTCTCCTTTCTGGCCTTTGGGGCCTTGGGGTCCAGTGGTTCCTGGGGGTCCTGGGCTTCCAATGTCACCAGTTTCTCCTTTAGGACCTAGAAATGACATTTTAGAATTATTACATTAGAAAAATTATATTTTGAAATTCATTAGTTCAGGGGGAAAGGCACTTATTTTGAAACCCAAAACTGTCAATGTCCTAATGATAAAATCTGGTGAGAATAAGCCATTTCAGAGTTCTAAGGGCAATATTTTTGCCTGATTTGCAATTTTGTACTACCTGAGTAGATAAATTGAGCCCATTAGTACTTGTCACTATATTCACGGCAGTGACCAAATGATTCAGGGAAGCAGCACTACATCAAATGGCAAAAACAAAATGATTATCTGACACTTAACCTCATACAGGCCACACTTTTAAATTGGAAGTAAAAACACAATACAAAGCACTCTGGGATTCCAATTCACCCACTGATTCATTGATTAGAAACCATAGGTTTCCTGTACACTAAAGTGTCTTGCTAGATGCTATAAGTGTGACCATCAATGAGCCAAAGGTTTTTACACACACACACACACACACACAGAGAGAGAGAGAGAGAGAGAGAGAGAGAGAGAGAGAGAGAGAGAGAGAGAGA
>NW_021604597.1:18309024-18328708 GCF_004785775.1 Grammomys surdaster | reverse complement strand
AGAGAGAGAGAGAGAGAGAGAGAGAGAGAGAGAGAGAGAGAGAGAGAACCTGTGCAAGGTAAACATTAAACAGGTAAGCATAAAGAGACTAAAAATGGTCCCACTATAGTTAATATAAAGCAAAAAAGGAAGGTTGCATTGCAAGTTATAGTTAAAAATAAAACAAGTTACATTTATGAGGTCAGAAGAGAATTCTCTGAAAAGATAACATTAATCAAAAACTCCATGAAGGAATTAAAATTTCCTGGAGTATCTTTTTAAAAGACAGTATCTTTAAACAACTTTTAAAAATAAACATCATGGTGCATCTAGGTAGTGACCAAGAATGGGGCCTGGGGACTAAGAGGCAGGCAGAGTGGAGAGCATAAAGAAAACATTTATTTGGAACTCATGATCTCAGAATGTAGTAAAGAGCATCACAGTGAGAAGCAAACAGACATGGCACTGAAGCAATATCTGAAAACTTTACATCCTGATCCTGAGGCAGAAGGCAAAGAGAGGGGGACAGTCCTGGGCTTTTTAAACCTCAAATCCCCTGATACGCCTCCTCCAATAGGTTCACCCTTCTTAATCCTTCCTATATAGTTCACCAACTAGGAACTAAGCATGCAAATATAAGAGCCTATGGCGGGGGGGGGGGCTTTCTCATTCAAACCACCCAGATATACTTATTCATCCAGGAAGATCACTTACCTAGAACTCACCTAAATCTAAATTATTCTTTTGAAAGTTCATCCCTATTTGCAGAGTAAAACAATTACCTTTTACTTGAAATAATTTAAGGCTAATTTCTTCAAAAGTTTACCATATAGATAATCATACTCAATGAAATTACAAAATTACATTCTGATTATAATTAAATCTAATGGGAGAGAATGAAATAGAAATGAAAAAAACACCAAAAACAATCGATGGAATGAAAAAATCATGTTCAGTAGAATTCCTCTTTGAAGGAAAACTATAAATGTTTTTTTTTTTAAATTTAATGAACCACTTGACATAGAGATGAGGGCTAAATGTAGGTTCCTCAGTTTGAAGAAGAATTGCATGGGGGAGAGGAGTAGGGACAGTCTGAGCAGAGAAAGTGAGAGTACACAAGAAATCCAATCTCAGTTTGCTGTTGGCCATGCAGTGTCTCCTCCAAAGGTGTGGTTCTGTTGAGAAAAATAACGAAGCACATGCCTGAGCTAGCCCAGAACCACCCTGGAACTGCACACAGGGCCAGGAGAGTGACTGTCACAGGAGCACCCTACAACTGCACATGGGGCCCAGAGGGAGAGTGACTGCTCTCTCATCTCCAAGGGATGTATTCCTCTAAACACCTTAAGACTGAGCATATGAGGGAAGGCCGGGGTTTCCAGTTGATATTTGCCTCCACTTTCTGCACTGGCAGGGCTGCAGCTTCTAAGTTCACCAAATGGTCACAGAACCAGAACATATTGCCAGGTGAGATGTGAAAATATCTTCAGCATTTTTTTGTAAAGATTGAGAAATAATATAAAATTCACTATTCTTCTTAACATGGGGTACCCATGGTAACTGAACTAAAAACAGAAGAGATGAAGTGCTGCCTTCTGGCCACTAAATGCATCTGAATATTTTCATGATTTTTTTCATCCATAAATTGAATCAAACTAGACTTTTAAAAGTAGATAATTTACCATGTGATGCCTGCAATGTGTGTGTTCCCATGATGAAAGATTGAGAATTAAGAAAGCAAAGTTGAAATGCTCAGATTTGAGGGGGTTTATTCTTTTCCTTCATATTTGTTCAGCGCTGCTCTTAGATTAGATTTCTAATGAAAGAAACAAAAAAAGGCAGGAAGAATCACAGAGCAGGTCTATTTATACATTTAGGAACATGAATGTATTTATAAACACATATGCATACATACATACACATACACGCATACGAACACATGACAATTAAAGATAAAGAGGCTATGAATTTGAAAGAGCAAAAAGCATGGGAAAGAGAGCGTGGGATCATGGGAAGGTTTGGAGGGAGAAAGGAGGAGGGGGAAATGATGGACTTATAATCTCAAAAAAATAAAAACTGATTTTAAGAAACTAATAAAGCTAAGACAAATTGTCTGAATCTAAAAAAAAAAAAAAAATCAGGGTGGGGTCATATCAGGGCCAGAGAATTCACAAGATAGAGTCATACTCACTCCACATTAACTGAGTCATAAAAATAGTCTATTGAGCATTTATTCCACGTCAGGCTCCACATCATTCATATTGATTACGGTATCACTTAACCCTGTTTCCCATGGCTGACCTGAGGCTTAAGGGTGTAATGAAACCTTCAAAGGAAAAGGACTCTGATGGATTCAATCTCCCAAGCTTGAGGCCAGCCTATTAACTTGAGTCTGTAATTGCAACTTCTTGGAAGGCTGAGGTAGGAGCTGGTCAAGATCATAATCTGCCTGGGCTTCAGAGTGATTAGCAGGCCAACATGGGCAACTTTATGGGACAGCTAAAAATTAAAAGTGGTAGAGCAATAGCCTACCATGCACAAAGCCCCATATTCAATCAGCATAAATAAAAACATAGTGCTCTGATCCAGATGACATAACCAGTAAAATAATGAAATATGAGCTACCCAGACAGCATAAATACTTGGCACATCTCCAAAATGTATGTCACAAAGATAAGAAGAAAGTCTGAAGTCTAAGCATAGCCCAGTCCAACCCACCACCAGGTGAAATAAAGCCCTCACACTATGGGTCTCACAGTTTTCTAAGAAGACAGTGTCATGACCTGCTGTGTCTCACTGGCCCTGACTTTGGGCCTTCCATCCTTAAGCAGCTTACCAGACAAGTAAGTCATGAAGTATTCTCATAACTATGACTTCCTTGGCCTCATTACATTTCCAATAGTGAGTCATCAACCAGGAAAACTTGGGGTCTAATTTCACCCTCTTTACCCTTTAATCCAAGTCAGTATAAACAGCCCATCTCTCTAAAACCCCTTACCACAAAAGGAAATCAATCGAAAGCTCCGTGGGGATACATAATTACTGACTTTACAGTTTTCTATTCTTCAGGCTAGATGCATTACATGAATTTTTTTTCAAGGAACGGTGAATTTAAATTTGACACTTTGATCTTGATTTTATCTTAAGGTGTCTATACCTCAGAGCACATAAAAGGCAGAATGCATTACAGTAAGACCAAGAGCATATTCATTATGTGTATACTGAAGATATCTAAGATTTGGAAATAGTAACCACAGTGTTCAACAAAAAAAACTGCTGGGCAATACCAGTGTGGCTTCCACATTTCAGTGAGGACCAAAGTGAAGCACAGATACTTCATTCTCCACTCACAGTTCTTCCACTTCTAATCCTGACGACAAACAGCACCCAAAAAGTTCTTTAGTCACCTCATTTTCCTGATGTGCAATAGAATTTTCATTTACCATTTTTAAAAATCAACCATTAAAAATTCCACTGGACATAGCCTGAGCTGCCTAGAAAACCTCAGCTCTGGGGCTAGAGTTGGGATTCCATGACCCATTCTAACCAGTACTGTTAAGACAGTAGTAGGTCTTACCCAATACAGTAGGCACTGGCCATGTGTGGTTAATGAGAAGAGGCTCTGCCAGAGTCTGACCAATACAGATGTAGATGATTGCAGCCAACCATCGGATTGAGCATGGGGACCCCAATGGAGGAGTTAGAGAAGGGACTGAAGGAGCTGAAGAGGTTTGCAACCCCATAGGAAGAACAACAATATCAACCAACCAGACCCCCACCCACCCACCTAGAGCTCCCAGGAACTAAACAGCCAACCAAAGAGTACACATGGAGGGACCCATGGCTCCAATTGCATATGCAGCAGAGAATGGCTTTGTCTGACATCAATGGGAGGGGAGGCCCTTGGTCCTGGGAAGGCTTGATGCCCCAGAGTAGGGGAATGCTAGGGTGGTGAGGTGGGAGTGCGTGGGGGGGGTGGGGGAGCACCTTCATAAAAGCAGGGAGGGGGAGGATGGGATAGGAGGTTTTCAGAGCGGAAACTAGGAAGTGGGATAACATTTGAAATGTAAATAAATAAAATAACCAATAAAAAAAAAAGAACTCTTGAAATATGGCTGTAACTGGGGCTGAAAGGGTTTCTCAGTGGTTTAGAGTACAGGTTGCTCTTTCAGAGCCCCTGGATTCAATCCCCAACACCCACAAGGTAGCTCACAATCATCTATAACTCCAGTGCCTTCTGACTTCTAAGGGCACCAGACACACATCTGACCCACAGACATGCCTGTAGGCAAGATACCCATACTTACACAATAAAAATAAGTCTTTTTTAAAAAAAGAAATATGGCTGGGGTTAGTGAACTGCATTTTTATCTTAAGTATATATCAATGACTGTGCTTCAATTTGCATTTGTCACATTCTTACACCTGGCCTGTCACTGCTGTTTGCTGGCAGTGCAGAAGCCCTCAGAGCAATCCTTCCTCTCTGGGGATGTTCGGTGGGCATTTTCAAGTACCTTGTCTTCCCACCTTTCCGGATTCTCCTTTCTGCCCAGTGACAAATGGACAACAATGGCAGCAATTCAAGACGAAATCAGCTGTGTCCAGAGAGAAGCTCTCAAAGGGAAGGAGACGGGTTGTGGCCGAGGCAGAGGGGCCAGTGGTAGGGTCTGCCATTGCCGAGGCGGGGGCACCAGTTGTGGGCTCTGCCATGGCGGCCATTTCTGTATGGAGGGTTTCTTCTTCATCCAGAGAGAAGCCACTGGATGGCTTTAAGCCCTTCAGCGTCTCTTTTCCTTCAGATTTCTTCGTAAATTTGGTGTATGGTGTGGTTTTTGCTTCTGAGTCCACATCACCCATAGCCAAAATAATTATAACAGCACAAAGCGAAGAAAATATCCACATATTTGAGGCTAGAAGGAAACAATAAAAAATGCATATATTATACGTATTCAAATAAAGGCACTAAGTAATACCATCTATCCTTGTATGAGAAGAATAAACACATCTCTGAGGCATAAGAATAATCAGCATGTGTAATTTCGAACTGTATATTGCTGGTCTATTTTATATGTAAGTGTATGTGTGAGTCACCACTGGGCATTTTATTTAAAGCATTTATTATAAGGAGTACTTTGTTTTCAATTCTCCCTTCTGGTTGTTTCACAGTGTTACATGTTCTCAAACGCTGTTCTCAATCATTCAAATTATCTTGCCAAAGAGCAAACATGATCTATAATAAATGCAGCATGCCTTAATAGCTCATATACCCTGTGGAAAACAAATATGTGTGATTTCCTTGCTGACCTCACTCAGATTTATAGGAATCAAATACGTTTGCATTAGAGGGAGATGAAAAATATTGAGCTGAATAGTTTATTCCAGCAAACTCAATTATTTCTGAAAAAATACTGGTAAAATAGTCTTTAAATCTACTAGGGATAATGGCCCAGTTGCATAGAGCACTCTCTTGGAATCTATCATAAAAAATGGGGAGAGAGACAATAAAAAAATCATAACTTTGAATATACACTATGCCCTAGGATTTTACACATGCCCCTTAACTCTATGATTCTTTGCTGTATAATTTGGGGACTTTTTTGAAAACTCACATGTATCTTCAGGTTATTTTAATTAGGCAAGTGTGATTATTCTTATTAAGGCTTTTTTAACCAATGTCTAAAGAAACATGATATAATGTTCCCAGAGAAGTGAAATTGTGATAGCTCACCCTTCCCTTCTCCATCGCCCGAATATGATAGACTAGGACACACACATGTGTTGTCTGATAGAAGCAGGGGAAGAAACAAAGCAATAGAGACAAATAGTGAGAAGATTGAAATAAAGAAGGTGAAAAAAGAACCTACTATGTGTAGGGCCCCTCCACATAGCTCCACACTATCAATCCAACAAGTTCTCAAACTATCTATGCCAGGCAGGTGGTACACAATTGCTCACCATCACAAATGAGGAAACAGGCACAAAGAAGTTACATTCCTTGTCCAAAGCCATAAACCCAGGAAATTTTGGATTTAGGGCTCAAATGCAGTTCTGTTTAATTTAAAACCCTAAACTTATTTCCACAAATCATGTGGAAATTATAAGGATGGGATTAAAGAACAATAAATCCAAGGTTAGCTCAGTGAAGTAAATAAATCCTAGGTTAGTTCAATGAAGTAGAGCTATGGGAGAGACAGACATAAATCAACATAGAGGGGAAGAGATAAAGATGGAATGCTTCGTTTTTCAAAACTGTATAATTTTCCAAAAATGCTAACTTTTCTTCTAGCTGTCTTTGCTGCTGTGTTCATTAACTCGGCGACTACTGGTTGACATTGGTGATGTCACAGGGGCCAAGAAATTATTTTTAATGACACCAGATGTCATAAGTCATGGTCCTGTCCTCAGGGAGCTATGTTTAGTAAGAAGAAATGAAGGACAACAGAAGTGAAGGAAAGGCAGTTAGTTCTTCATAAGCAGCCGTCATTACAAATGCATACACCACACCCCGACTCACACCTCACACCCACAAGATGGACATACACATATCGCTAGTATACATCAGTCAGTTACACCCATCCCCCCCCCCCATCCCCAGCATCTTAGACTGTGGCTCAGTGGACCCAGTGTGAAGCCACAGATGATGAACATCATTAAAAGTGTGGTAACAGTAATGGGTTTTAAAACACACAAGAACCAAAAGTTGGTTCAAATTCAAACTCCTAGTGAATCTGAAGTGGCTCTGGCCCTGCTCATCCATGTTGAGTCACATGACTTCACTGAAGCCTTGGCTCTACCACACAATATGTAAACCTAGCACTGCCTATGCCATCATGCCACACAATGCCCATTGAAACTGTCTGAAACAGGCCAGTTCCGGTTCCAGATGACTGTGTGTTATGAATTGCATTGGTTTTTTTTCTGTGTACACTTGTACTAACAGAAACGTAATTGCTTAATTATAGGAAACAAAGACAATTGTTTCCTATTGTCATGTTAATCATCGAATTAGTGTATCATTGGATTGGATTCTGTTAGAATGCTTGATTTTAAAAAAAAAAAATGCCATTTAAGTTGATCTCTTAAGTTTCATTTTTTTAAAAAAAAAAATCAATAAAATTTGGCTTTGTGGTAGGACAGAATCTCCGTCACTTTCTGTGCTGGCCCTAAACATACTTCTTCCATTTTGTACTTTGTATTAAAATAAAACCGCATTTTTCGCACTGACGATTATACTATCGGCGAGTTGCTCACCTCTGAAAAATATTCAAGAGCCTCCACGTACGGCAATAGCAAACACCCAGCCAAGTTTCAGCTCTCAATGTTTGTGTCAAGTAAATGCACCCTGCTCATCAGCATGCTCACTGTTTTGTTTATTATAAATGTTTAAGAACATGTACAAAACAAATAATTATTTTAAAAGAAATTTTGTTATGATTTATTACCAGTGGATGTTTGATCTGGATACCTGTTGTATTTTCCCATATGTTAAGCATACATAAGGATTTCTCAGGCAACAAGAGGTCAAAGGTGGAAAAAGTTTAAGAGGCATCTGTATTTAACAAGATTTTTCTTTTTTTAAGACCCAGTTTCTTTGTGTAACAGCTTTGACTGCCATGGAACGTGATTTGTAGATAGGCTAGCCTCGAACTCAACGAGATCCAAGAGATCCACCTGCCTCTGCCTCCCCAGTGCTAGGATTAAAGGTATAAACCACCACACCCAGCTTAACACAAGGTATTATTAACTATAACTAAATATAACTAAATTTTCAGTATTTGTACAATTGCATTCCATAAAACCATTCTTTGTTCAACCACCATTTATCTAAAACATCTTTTAAAAACCCTGTGAAAGTTTCTCAAATAGAGAAATACCATAGACTCATAGCGCTGGGGAAGCTGAGACAGGAAGATTGTGAGTCTGAGGCCAGCCTGTGCTACATAACAAGACTCTGTCTCAAAAAGAAAAGAAAGAGAAGAAGGAAAGGAAGAGGAGGAAAGGGATAAACTTTTATGTCTATGAGAAGAAAATGAGTCCAGCACACTCTGCCTGTATGGGTCATGTCATGTTGGTGACCACCTCAAGACTTCACAAACAGTAAGAAATCACTGAACTCAAAGTCAGAAGAAACTTGGTGTGACACCTAGTTTTAACCCCACCTAGGAAAGCTTGGCAAGCATAGACTCAGAGGAAGCAAAGCAAAAATCGCAAAGTGATGTGAAGGCTATTGTGCTCGTCCAGGAGAAGGGGGATGGTGGCTTGTGTGCACTAAGTTAGATGAGGAAGGATGGTAGCTTGTGTGTGCTAGGCCAGGTGTGGGGGTGGCTTGTGTGTGCTAGGCCAGGTGTGGGGGTGGCTTGTGTGTGCTAGGCCAGGCAAGAGGGAATGGTGGCTTAGAACAACTGTTGACATGACACTATAGATTAAAAGATCAACTCACTCTCAAAACATGGCATCATTTTATTCTCCATCTGAAGAAGTACAGCTGAGGCTTCATGAAGTTTAACTTTATATTTTCACTCCAGGAGAATTCCAAGAACTGTGATTTTACTTATTATCATCTTGAGTAACTGAGGATGTCAGGAAAACTCCCATTCTAATAAGTCTGTGTGTGTGGTCAATTTGCTGAGGAGAATGGCCATTATTTTTTTTTTCTTTTGAAAATGAAAGTTGAGGTTTAGGTGGTGTGGTTGAGTTTCAGTTTAAAGCACAGAATGAACTAGATAGAGATCATTGTAGTAAGTAGGATGCTAGCAGGCTTCTGTGATTTCCTCATTCAAATAATTAACCAACAGTGGTGTGAGCAGCCACCACAAGCATCATTAAATCATTAACCTCACATTCTTTTCAGGCATGTGGACCCTAAGGGAGAAGGCTCCACAAGAACATATGCCACAGAGGGCAGCAGATTCCCAAGAGCTGCAGCTTGTAGATGTGAGCCACCCACATGCTCACAAGAGCTAGGAACTGAACCCGGGTCCTCTGGAAGAGCAGTGAGCACTCTTATCTAATGAGCTCTCCCTCCAGGCCCTGCCACCTTCATCTCCTGCCTCCTAAGAGCTATGGTCATCCCACAGTCATCTTTGCTTCTTGGGGTGCCTAGCATTGTGCTGTTAGGTCTTAGGAAATATAAGAGACAGTGTCTGATACGCTGTTTCCTCTTGCCTCAATTCTTTTAGGGGAGTTTTAGGCCTCAGACCTCGAGTTCATTCTCAAACTGCATGGTGGATCAAAAGGGAGACTATGTCAGCACAGATTTCCATTTCCTGTTCTACTTTTTAAAGGGCAATTCCAGAGTGATCACAATTGTCTCTGACAGGCTCTGCACATCCCTTTGCATTGTTGACAGAGACAGCAGAAGCGCTATAATTTCTATTGTCCAGTGGGAGCCTGTTTCTTCCAGTGTCTAAATACATGAATCCATTATAAATTTATTAAGCACACTGAATGCAGTGTTACATTCTACCAAGTTAAATGGTTTTTGTGCCTCATAAGTATGCAGTAATACAGAAATATCTTCTCAGCATTTTTCTGTAAGATGGGAAGAGATTGGCTTTGGTTCAGAATATGACGTCACAGAGTCCAGGTGCAGATGCGGGTACTTCTCTCTATGCATGCTGCTTTCTCAGGTCCTCCTCTTCTCTTCCTACCCTGTTTTGAATCAAAGTAGAAGCTCTGAACCAGAACATTATACACGGCAGCCAAGACACACAAAGTAGGACTGTGTAAAGAAAGAGCTGCCGAGCTAGGGTAGGACCCCAAGGTGACTGATTGAGGGAGAAATGAAGTCACCTGTATGGACAGTACAGTGAAAAAATGTAGAATAAACTTAGGCAGAAAAAATAAGCCCTGACTCCAGATCTCCAAAACTGAAAAATACAAACTTTTCAAAAGAAAAACTTTTCAAAGAAAAGAACAAAATTATTACTGCTTGATTTCATGAGTTTTCACTCCCAGGGATCCTGGCCATGTCTGCTGTAGCTGTTTTATTTTTCCATTAGTTCAAGCAGAAAGAAGGTGGAGAAGGGACAGTGTGAACTTGTGATTGTACAGCTAGATAATGAGACAGAAGTAAAATTCCCTGGTAGATAATTCCCAGGTTGTAAAAGCTAAGGGCGAGGGTGGAGGATACGTGGGGACTCTTTGTTCTTTCTGAGTCTTCTGTAGACTTAAGGCTGCTCTAAAACACAAAGCTCAGTGATTTCAAAAACGACAAAGTGACAGAACTGGAACACACCAGCTGCTGTGTTCCTTTGTTTGTCTATCAGTTAATCCAAGTATCTGTTAGTAATCTGTCAAAGTCATTATAGCACCCCTAAATTTATCATCCGTAATATATTTATATTGAGTTTGACACACCAAGAGAAAATCCATGGTAATATAAGACAGCACTCCACATGAGGAACTTTCGGCATGAAGTCTGTTTCATTCTTTTCATCTGTGAAGCCAACAGGTTCTTTTCTGTCTTTGATCAGAAATATTTGAGTATTCATTAAAGTGAGTCTGGCCACATCTGAGCAGACGACTTCCTTTTCTGGAGACCCAACAGAATACCTGTTGTGCAGTGCTCCTCACTGGGGACACTATGGGAAAGGCTGTTGTGGATGCCACTCCAGTTGTGGATGCTTGAGGATGCAGAAGTTAGAAAATGGAATATACTTTTTTGTTAGCTTTGTCTTTGAAGCAGAAGATGATGCTGGGACATGATACTAGGCTTTTGACCACTAGAAGCTTCCTAGCCTAGCTTCTGAGTGTGAGAAGACCTGGGTTGATTTCTTCTATACACCTACCACAAGCCCATGTGTAAATAACTCAAATGTGAAGTATATAATTGTTAAAGAGATGCCATGCAATAAATGCTTTGTTCTTCAATATTTCAGTTACCATACTTTCATTTACCAGAGGGGGAGAGGGAGAGAGAAGACACACATAGAGAGAGATAAGCACATACTTTTGTTTATTTTAGTCCAGAGTGATTTAAAACAAGTCTAGTCCTCTGAAACAAAAACACTGGGCTAGTCAGAAGTTTATCACTGGGAGTATATGAGTGTGCATAGCATGTAAAAATACATATATTCTGCGTCCCAAACTCAGGAACCTGGTAGACACTTCAGGGCTACTTGCTAAGGTGGGAGGAAGCATGTAAAAACACATGACTAAGACGTTGGGAAGTTTGTCTAGGTATGGAAGAAGCAGTGTAGAGCTTCCTGGCTCTGGGCCTCAAAACACTCTTTCAAAAACTCTAATAGGCACTGCAACCCATAAAGCCATTTATTTCCCTGGCCCATGTTGTTGTGTAGGTTGAAATCTGCACTGTCCTGGCACACTCTTCCTTACGCTTGCCTCTTTGTTCTACTCCATGACTGGTGACTATAAGATCTCAGAGTGAATACTGATTCTTCATGGAGCCCCTAGCCTGGGTCACCATGTGACTCATGAACCTGGTGTTCATTCCCACCCTCCAAGTCTGAGTGACTTACTAAAGACAAAAAGTTGGAACTAGATGAGCTAGCTCTGTGCCTTTTCTAATTCTAAAGAACTAAGGTACTTTCCCCAGTAAGTCCTGGTTAATCTCACTTGGTGCTGGGGAATTAAATACTCTCAATACTCCCATTTTGTCACTTCACCCAGGGCTTGTTCCAGGACCTCAGAATCAACTCATAGAAACCTTTGCTTGTGGCACTGGCTTGAGAAGTCCTTTAGAGGTCAAGGGCTCTCCTGAAGGAGTTGACTATTCCAGACTAGCAGATACCTGATAAGTATCAGATTTGGTATCAGCCCAAAGGAGAACAGAAGGGAGCCTGTCCCTGAAAAGCTACCAAGAGGCTAATGCATCAAATGAAAAACAGCATCTCTTCCTCTTCAGGACAGCTGTGCTATTTAATACCCCCAAAGACCAAGGACAAAGGATGGCATTGTATAAGCACTGTAACTCAAGCAATTAGCCAGGTAATGGTCTGTGGGGTTCATTATAGCAGAATGTCAATTAAAACACTTGGAAGGAGATTATCTGCAGCACTTAGATTTCAAATCTTATAAGCTACCCTAGTAGGCCTAAATTATAATAAATGTCATAGCGCTATGATAGGTAAATGAAAATAAAGTTTCTTCTCTAATATGGACCTCTGCCTAATGTTTCATAAATCCCAGAAATTGAAAAGAGCAGCCAACTGCCTAGGCTTTATACCACAATAAAGAAAATGGGATAAATTGTGTTGAGTATCTTCTTCCCTCCCTTTAGCCTAATTAATTAGTTATCTGTATATTCTTAGCTAATTGTTTTTTTAAATATTCTAAAATATACATGTTAGTTTTATCTTGGACTTCTGCCAAGAGATTTGAAAAATAAGGGATAATTATGGATAAAATATGAATTTGGGGGAAATTTTCTTAGAAAAACTTTTAGGTGAGGGTTCTTCTGTTAATAACTTTCTGGATTTATTCTCAGGGATGTAGATTCCATCCTTTGTCAGTGCAGGCCCTCTTAGAAAAACTTACCTTGTCAAACTATAAAATAAGCCACAGTGTCTTTTATGAATTTTCAAAATGCAAAGAGATGTGGGCATCCAAAGAAAGACCCTAATGATCTTCCTTGAGTAGTGGAAGGCAGGATGAACATGATATATAAAAATTGGTTTCTATCTTATCAATATTCAAACAAAATTATAGCACAGTTAATTTTTTATTTATAAATTATAAACTTTTTGCAAGATATAATGAAAATAAATGACCAATATATCTAAAAGTATGACATCCCACTAGTTCTATCATAGATAACAATCCATATTAAGGTTTTGGAATTATTCATAAGTTTTCTGTAAAACATCACAAGCATAACATATTTTAAAGCAAAATTTTTTTCCTTATCAGATAACTGTTATGAAGGAAACCTCACTTTTAACACAACTACATATTGATCTATGTCACTTTAAATGAAGCTGATCTAAACTATTGTGACTTAACAAAAGTTGATTCTTAAGATTTTCATTGCACAACATCTCTGAAAGAGAATTAATCATTGCATGCTACCAAGGCCACATCGCTCCATTGTTCTTCCTTTAGAATTTTCTTTGTCTGCTTTCCTCACAGACATTTACAGATTCAGTAACTTTAGAATTAGAAATGATTCTACACTCTAATGCACAGACTTCTGTATTTCAAAAAATCAATACAAAAGATAGACTTAGTACCAGAGAGGAAAGGTGCCTTTTATTAATTGCATACTTCTTACCATTTCTATTCATAGTTTTATTTCCTTGAGGCAAATAATATTAATGGGGACCTTTAAAACCTTAGATCTTATTGCAGAGGGCCTGATGAAAGATAAAATAAATCAATATTTGTAATCATCCCATACCTTATGGGTGTTCCCTTATCGCCAATCCTTCTCCTGGACAGCACTGACAGTTTCAATTTCATTTGTCATTAGACAAGAGTCTGATTTCTTTCTTCGGAGGTTTGCCCTTACCCAATGAGAGGTGAATGTCTGAGTGATAAGGGGAGTGGTAACTTCCTCTGAATCTAGAGAAAGGCTCTGAAACCTGATAACATGCAAATGTCTTGAGAATATCGGAATCTTATTTGTTGACCATTCTTCTTGGCTTACTATTATGCTGTCTTTCATCCAAGAAACTCCATTTTGTATGAAGTGTGCTTGTTGTACGTTATACCTTGTTATTTGCATACTTGTGTGGCATATGGGTATTCTGAGCAGGCATCCTCTTCCACTATTCAAGAGGATTCTATTTCAGGAGAGCAGCCATGCACACTCCCCTGTGCTTGGTCAGCCCATCACCCACTGAAAATCAGCCATCCTTGGCCAGGTTCACTTCATTTTTTATTAATGCATCTTTGACAATTCCATACATGTATATAATATATTCAGGTCACACTCTTCCCCTGCCATCCCCAACAAGTCGCCCACTCCTCCACCATGTCACCACCTAACTCATATCTTTTTAGTTTTGCTTTTGCTTTGTGATCCACCCCAGCTTAGCCAGAGATGCCCTTGTAAGCATCAGTGTGGAGTTATCCACTGGTGCACGAATAACTCAGAAGTGGCTACATCATTAAAATCAATGCCTTCTTTCTCAGTAGACTGAGAGTTCTAGTAGCTTCCCTCAGCCCCATGTACTCCTCCCTAATTTCTGGCTGAATGTTTGCTGGCTGTTTTGTATAGACCCTATCCCAGAAACTGCAGCTTCTATCGTTCATAATATCACAACCATGTCATACCCATAAGAGAGTTCAACAACCATCCTCCCCATTGTCCAATGCTGAAAGTCTTTCTACTCTTTCTTCTACAGTGTTCACTGAGTCTTGAAAAAATAGAATGAGTGTGACATTTAAGGCTGAGTACTCAACTGTTGCTTGTTTTCAGTACTTGTATCAATAAGTCTCTATATTAACTGCCATTATTGCAAAGAGAAGCATCTTCGGTAAAGGCTGAGGATGACACCAGTCTACGAGTATAATCATAAATATTTGCTGCCTGGCAACAGGACAGTTTACCAAAAACAAATGTAGTAGGTTTATCCCTGGTGCTAGTCCTACAACCAGATTCCCACTGCCGGGCATACATGTCCTGCTTTCTGTAAAGTGAGACTCAAATTCAATCAGAAATCAGTTGGCTTTCCTAATAATAGTTGGGCCACTTCTGTGTTAATGGGCACATCTTGCCTGACAAGTTAGTATTCTAGTGTGCAAAGTCTAAGCCTGAGAAAAATCACTGCTGACTTTTCTTCCCTGCTGTCCGCAGCAGTTTCTGCCACTTATACAAGCTATCCAGCACAGAGGAAACTTTCAGCGCAGTTCAGGATGATTTCCTCTGTGTTCTGCAATCGCAGTGTGTGTTAACTTCAGCTATAGGGTCTTGTCACCTAGTTCCAGCAACCAGGAACAATAGCTGTAACTTGTATAGTCTGGTGAATGGGGATCTGGTGTCTCTCTTGGCCAAATTCATTTCCAAATTCTTACCTTTGTAGCATTTGAGAGTAACTATGTGACGTTCCCAAGGAGTTATAAATTTTAAAAGTGCTATTGGCCTGTGGTTCTTTCACTAATGCCTTTCTGTATATGCATTTGCTAGTGTTTATGGAACCTCCCAAATCCCAGAGCCTGGAACAAAAGGAAAAAAATCCACATGGTTCCTCTTTCCATCGAGTTTACATCCTTGTGGGAAACACAAACAGAAATCAAACAAGAAATGTGCAATAGCGGAGATACTAAGAGGCTAGTAAACATCAGGGACACACTAAAGTGAGCAGAGAATGAGTGGCTTTTGTAGGCTGGCTGCTTAAAGGGGGCCTTTGTAAAAAGTCCATCTTTATACTTGTTATGGTTTGTATAAGCTCAGCTCAGGAAGTGGCACTATTAAAAGGTGTGAACCTGTTGGAGTAGGTGTGGCCTTGTTAGAGTAGGTGTGTCACTGTGGGTGTGGGCTTTAAGACCCTCACCCTAGCTGCCTGGAAGCCAGTATCTGGTAGCATCCTTCAGATGAAAATGTAGAAGTCTCAGCTCCTCCTGCACCATGCCTGCCTGGATGTTGCCATGTTCCCGCCTTGATGGTAATGGATTGAACCTCTGAAACTGTAAGCCAGCCCCAATTAAATGTTGTCCTTATGAGAGTTGCCTTGGTCATGGTGTCCATTCACAGCAGTAAAACCCTAACTAAGACAACACTATTATAGTCTAAATTAACAAAGAATCACAGGGGTAAGGGGTAAATGGACTGAGGGAGCATCCCAACTGTAGAGACCCTGAAATGGCAATAAATACTGGGTCATAAGAGAGACACAACATGGCTCAAAGCAGAGATGTCAGGAAAAAGTAAGTCCCAGATCCTTAAAACGCTATGTGGTTGGATATATTAACACATCTAATATTTGAACAAAAGAAGAGGGGTTTGGGCCCGAGCATAGAGTAGGTCGCAGGCGGCAGCTCCGTACTCAACCCCAGAAAACCGAGAGAAACAGGGACTCCCAGGAGCTTGAACTCACGCAGCATCCCAGGCAAAAATGAATCACCCGTGATGCCTGCCATTAGAAGTTCTAATCCAGATGGGCCAGAAGTCAGGATCCTCGCCCTTACCCTCACCCCCTACCTTTTCCCAGCTGCACAAGGTTCCCTGAAGCTTGGCAACTGCAAGATCCTGCTTGGAAACTGCAGATAGACTCAAAGCAGTGTACCATATCATCTGAAGAATACCAAGGAGACCATAACTCAAGCAGTGTACCATATCTTCTGAAGAATAGCAGGTTGCAGTCCTCCTCGCCCCCACGAATAACTAGGGCCTGCCAGTCGGGTCAAGTGGCACCCAGACGTGGGGCTCGAGGCACGGACCACTCTGGACGGACCCTCATTGAGAGGATGTGCGCAGGACATCAAGATTAAGCGAGACAGAGATCAAAACCCGCGACCTGTCATCCACGGAACCAGGTTGATGCTGCCATCAAGAAGACGGTTGAAGTTCATTACCATCAGCCGAAAATTGAAGAGGATCCAGAAGTGACTCTGCAGGAGACTGACACAGCTGCCAGCTCCCCTGCCTCCCCACTACGGTCGACCGCTAGACTTCCATGCCCTCCAGAAGGGTTCCTGGTATGCCTGGCTTTGCCCCCGTTTCTCTCGATAGAGAGCTTGGCCTCTTGATCACCACAACAAAAATTGGCTTTTTCCTAAACCAAGGCCGCCCTTGATATGGCCGCTAACATTGGGGAGCCTTCCTTTATGACAATATTACACCCCAAACTGACAAATGGTTGGTAAATTGAACATTTACAAGGGACTAGGATGGCTGTGAGTTAGCCCAATGACGGGATTATTGTAGGTCCACTTCCCAGGGGCCCACCCAATGCAGCCGAAAAGGAGTGCGTGGTGCTGGGAGTGGGTGCAGCCTACATGGCCTAAGACAGGGCCCTCACCCTCCTTTCACCCACATCGGAGTCCCTTGACGTTGCCCATCGTCGACAGCCTAAAACCTTCGACCATCGATGTGACTCGTCTCACATCAGTGTTTTGGGGTTGTGAACTTGTCTAAGACCCCCCATAATTAGACATCCAAATTCAAAATTCACATAGTTGGGATTGATCATAAGATGCCTTCTCTAACTAAACAGAGAAGGGGGAGATGCCAGAAGCCAGGACCCTCGCCCTTACCCTCACCCCCTACCTTTCCCCACCTGCACAATGTCCTCTGAAGCTTGGCAACTGCAAGATCCTGCTTAGCAACTGCAGATAGACTCAAAGCAGTGTACCATATCATCTTAAGAATAGCAGGGAGACCATAACTCAAGCAGTGTACCATATCTTCTGAAGAACAGCAGGTAGATCATAATTCAAGGCAGTGTACCATATAGACCATGACATGTTTCAAGGCACAGGCCAAGAAGATTTTGTACTTTTCCACCATCTGGCCCCTCTTACCCCCTCCCCTTGTGAAACATGCTATAAAAAAGCATTTCATGTTCAAAAATAAATAAATTATTAAAAAAAAAAAAAAAAAAAAAAAGAAGAGGGTGAGGCAGTCATCAAAACACACAAAAGGAGGGTACAATGCACCGACCAAGTGACAACCCATCCAGGAAGTCCCAAGGAGCCTGAGCCAATGGTACTTAAACTCTGGCCCCAGGGGGAAGTGAACTCCTGATTATGAGCTGCATGCTGCCAGCTAGTTTAACCAGACCCCATGATCCATTCACTTTATGTAAATTCTCTCCTTCTCATTCTCTACTCAACAACACTTTCCAATTATGTCCTTTGAGAAATTGTGCCTATAAGACTTCCACTAATTTGATAGACTGATTACTAGCAGTGAGTTACAAAGTGTGTTTCTAATTATCATTCGGCTTCCCTGACAGCGTATCCTCTTGGAGGGAATTCCGAGACTATGCTGATCGAACTGCAGCATCATCATTTGGTTAAAACACATTAATGAGGATTGTGAACGCTATCTATCTCCTTCCTGTGTTATTGTTGAGTTGAGCATTCATGTCTAAGCAGACAAGCTCAAGATTAATCAAGCCACCTAGAATAGTCTTGCCTAGTCCAGCTGGCTTCTTGTTTCCTTTCAGCAGCCACTACCTCCTGATGCTGAAGGTAGGGGCAAGGCTACTGTGACTTCATTTAAAAATATCTGATCAGGTGACTGGAGACAAGCTGTCAAGTCACCATTGAGTCTGAGACTCCTGCGGGCAAATGTCAATTTCTTCACCTATAAATAGGGTAGATTTGAGCTAGATCTTTCCTCGTTTTACACAGGTAATATAAGTTTATTTTCTCTGTAAACACATAAATATTACAAGAGAGTCTCATCACTCTTTCCTTCCCCTACTCTGAATGAACACGGTTATCACATGTGAGTAATATTTTCTCTAAAGGTCAAGGGGCTGGAGAGATGGTTCTGCAGTCAAGAGTACTCCTGGCTTTCGCAGATGACCTTGGGTGGATCCCAGCACCCACATGTAGAAGCACCTCAGTTTGTAATTCCAGTAGCAGGGATTTTGTTTTCTCTATTTGATTCTTTGTTGGTTTGGGGTTTTTGTTTGTTTGTTTGAGTTGATTTGTTTGATTTTGGTTTTGATGTTGGGGTTTTTGTTTTTGCCTCCTTGGGGATCAGGCACACTCTTTGTATAACACATACACACATGCAAGTAAACACTCCTACACATAGAATAAAAATAAGTAAATCTTTTATTTAAGATAAAGAAGAATAGAAAAATAAAAGAAAAGGCAGCGCGTTGGTCTCACCTTGGAATCTGAGCCAGAATCCATAGATGTGGCTGCTCAAAGCTCCTATAGTCTTTTCCAAACTTAAAGTTATAGAACCACGGGGTACTGAGTGGCTGGCCCTAGGGTGATATCCCCTCTTAGAAATGTACTAATGTTCAAGACACTGCCCTGACACCTCACACGCGTTGCCTATGGGACTGTCGCTTCTATAGACCAGAACAAGAGCCTGAGCAGGCCTGTGATTCAACCTGGATTCCATCTTATGCTTCTCAAGCCTGCTCTGACACCCCACCCTCTCATCCTCATCAGCTCTGCTGGAACCTGCTTCTGCTGAGCTGTCTGCCTAGTGCATGTCGCCCCCTGCTGGAGGGAAATCCACCTGCTGTTCTGACCATTCTTTCCCTTCTGCTGCTGTATCTGCCTGGAAGAGCCTTTGAGCTCAAAGAAAGAAAAAAAGAAACTAAATGAGCAAAGATCCACGTCTATTGTAGACCCGAAAGGCTGCATGGGACTATTAAATATAAGCGCATTAGTGATCACATTCTATTCATATGGCCTTGTTAATGAAACCTTGTGAGGCAAGGCCCCACTTTATAAACTAGCAGAACATAGACGTGGTTAATTTTCTTTTTTATTTTTTTCTCAAGCTAACCTGTCAGGGAAGATTAGGTCCAGCATCTAACATTCAAAATTCGGATGTGGCTGGTTACAAAGCTGAGCTCACACTCACATGGCTCCCTTCTATTTTCCCGTGTGTCTGTAGTTTTTACCCTTTCCTTCTTTCTGAGTCCCCAGCCGTTCATACACTGAAAGTTTCATCCACAGTGCGGTAGGATTTAGAGAGAGCTTCTAGGCATATCTACATAAATGAGAATGCAGTTCTTGTGGGTGGGAGTGATGTGGAGACATAATTGAGAGATGGCTATGCTCTCTCTCTCTCTCTCTCTCTCTCTCTCTCTCTCTCTCTCTCTCTCTC
>NW_021604597.1:18303900-18309014 GCF_004785775.1 Grammomys surdaster | reverse complement strand
CTCTCTCTCTCTCTCTCTCTCTCTCTCTCTCTCTCTCTCTCTCTCTCCTTTTTGCACAAGTAACAACCTTGAGCAGAAGTTTAAAAGTGTGTAGCCCACAGAACTCTTCATCAATTCACTTGAGAGCTCTCAGAAAGTGCCACGCGCTAGGCTGAGTCACATTAGGAATTCATGCCGCCCTGTAATTCTTTACACTCCTTGGCATGCCGGCACTGGATGGATTTATGTACCACTAAACTTAGATAGCTTAAAACACCTCATTGCCTGAGCCCTTGGTAATGCTGATAAAATATATGTGGCTGTACTTATAAATCATTGTCTTTACTTACATTTAATGAAATTGAAAATAATGTTTTCCAAGAGGTTGCTGGACAATTTCAACTCACTGTGCATTGGCGGTGCTTGGCCGTGCTTGTGTTTTACACCGTGTATCTTCACATCATGATCGCCCTTGGTGAGATAGACAGCTTTGTTTAGGTCACTTTTATGTATTTCTTTTCAAGTGAAAGTTTTAACACTGATAAACCTGCTCAGATTTAGTTTGATAATGAATGTCTTTTCTGTGGATTGGCTGTGTTCCCAGCCATTCACACACTGAAAGTTTCCTCCGTGGTGCAGTTGTATTTAGAGAGAGCTTCTAGGCATATCTACATAACTAGGATGCAGATCCTGTGGGTGAGAATGATGCCCCAAAAAGAAGAAATAATCGAGAGATGACTGTCTGTGTCTCTGTCTCTCTGTGTATCTCTCAGTCTCTCTACTCTCTCTCTCTCTCTCTCTCTCTCTCTCTCTCTCTCTCTCTCTCTCTCTCTCTCTCTCTCTCCAGCTCTCTCTTAGTGAGTGACTTTAGAAAGAAGCCATTCGACTCAGTACCACTAGCTTTCCAAGCCACTCAAGGTCTCAGACACTTTAATCCACCATTCCCACATTGGTATTTGTATTGGGGACCCCAGAACAAAAGTCAGCCCTAAACTGTGCCTCTAGCTGACTTACACTGTCCTTGTGATAAGCTATACTCGCTCTATGATGGAAAATCTTAACTGAAAAGCCTGCATCTTTGCAGTAACGATCTCTACATAGTATATTTTCTCCAAAGGTCATGACAATGATTACTCAAGAGTCTTCCACGTTTGGGACTTTGTTTCATTGGGGGAATTTAGTGTGTCTGGGGAGCTGGGTGTTGTTTTCCAAGCTAGTAAGTGGAACAAGAGCCAGGTGCATGCTAAGCAAGTGTAGAAATCTTTAAACTATACCTCCAGGCCTAAATGAATTAAATTTTTAAACAGAAAATGTATTAGAGGCTGGAGAGATGGCTCAGTGGTCAAGAACACCTGTGTAGATTGAGTTCTCAGCAGTCAGAAGAAATGGCTCACAGCACCTTTGACACCAGCTCCAGAGGATCTGAGAGGCTCTTCTGGTCTTCTTGGGCACCCAAGGACATGTGCACACTCACACAAGACACACATACACATAAAAATAAAATTACCCTTTACAGAAACAAAAGTGTGTCAAGGCAAAATTAAATTTTTGAGCAGAAGAATATCATACATACAATATATACATTTATTTCCTGACGACTTGTACACTATCTTGTGCTCCTCTTTGGGGTAGCATTTGTGCCCTGTTCAGCATAATTAGAAGGGAAACAATGATGGCCTAGAATAAAGCTCTTTCAGAAATGGCTACATCCCCAGGCAGATCATATTTCTGACCCTGAACCAAAGGAGCCTGTCTGTTTTCTTTCCTTCTGAGCAACTCAGTCCTGCAGGCTGCAGTCCAGACAGTCTTTCAGCTCTGGTTCGCTTTATCTTTCCATGACCTCCCCCCTCCCCCGGATGTGGATCTCATGTAACAGGTCTGCATGCCTGACCCTGGTGCTTTGATCAAACTCAAAAGAGAAAGGAATTAGAAGAGGAACCTTCCATGCTCAGTGTGTAACAGGTGATCTTTTGTCTTGAAGAACGTGATTTTCTGTTATAATTACTTATTTAAAAGTTGGTAACATGGAGTTCTGGAACTGTTTGAGACTAATTTTACTCTGGATTAGATTTTAATTGCTATGAAATTGTTTTATTCTCTCTCTTATTAGGAATTGTACTGTAGAAATACTCATGTGTTTTCAACTCTGAGAAACCTGTAAGGCATATAGTAGAAAATGTGAACAGCAACAAGCTTCCTTCTTACATTTTACAACTAAATGTGTAAATAAAGTCAATGTATAGCAACTAGCCACGTCTGTGTACCTGTTCATCATTCAAGCTAACTGCCCAAAGAGAAGAAAGATTGTCTTCTGGGTTGCTTCAAGCCTTTTCTTAAAACCATTTAGCTCTATTCCCATTGATCCAAGCAATAAGAGACCCAATGTTCCTTGAACCACTTATATTTGAAAATGCTTTTTGCTTCCTGAAAATATTCAACTTTTATAACAGCAAGGGTTTTATTTTCAATAAAGTGGAGTTCCAGGATATAGGCAAATCTCCCACCAGGGACCTTTGAAGTATTGCCATACAGTACTGACTCAATTTAAATCCAAAAATAGTTTCTTTTAGACCACACGTTTTTCTAAAATCTAATAGATTTATATAAATATATATCTATATACATATAGGTTTCTATAAGAATCAATATTTGCTAATATGCATCCATCACTAATATACATTAATATCTAAGTGTTTAAAATATATGTTAAAATTTTAATTAAACCTGAAGCCTTTTTCAGTTATTCGAATTCAACCAGAGATTGACCCTGTATGTATGGAAGTGGTCCTGTGTTGCTATAGTTCAATCTAGCCCCCCCCAAAAAAAAAAACATAGTATTGGGTGTGGGGAGAGGACTCGGAGGTTAAGAGCACTGACATCTCTCCCATAGAACTGGGGTTCAGATCCCTGCACCCACACTGGGCAGTTCAAAACCTCTGAAGTTATAACTGCAGCTCCAGGAGATCTGACAGTCTCTCCTGGGCTTTGAGGAGATCTGTACACACATGAGCTACACTCATAAAAATAAAATAAATCTTTAAATAACATGGATGGACCCATAGACTGATTTGGTTTGGTTTGTTGGTTTGGTTTGGTTTTTTGTTGTTGTTGTTGTTGTTGTTGTTGTTGTTTTTGTTTTGATTCTGGGTACCCTTACAAGTAATCACTTGAGTTTTGGTTGCTTTTACCTCTCTCCACAGCCTCTGTGTGGCCTTCTATGCTCCATCCCTTCCCCCTCACAAGCCTTTTCTTTTACTTCTCTAACAGTAGAGGATGAGGTATGTCACAAACAGTGAAGGTGCTTCTGTCTCTTGTTATTGGATCATCTGAACAAATGTAAGTATAAAATGCTCATTGTCTTGGTGTTGTAAGGAAATTTAAGCAAAAAAAAAAAAAGACTTTCAATTTCTCTCTCTTTCTTGTTCTGTGCAGAACTCAAACATGAGATGAAAATAGCCAGGAGCCTGTGGGATACGTTAAACAGTGCATCAGTAGGAGCATGTTATATTAGCGGTAGCCTTTCTAGTAAGCAACTCAGAAACCGAAGATGAATCCTTCTTGGAGACTGTTCCTAGTACTCACACTTCCCAGTTTCATTTTCTTTAAAGGCCATTTCCATGTGGTGGGACTCAGGACACAGCACTCAAAACAGAAGGGTGCTAAATATGCCACTCCAAAACAGACCTATCCTGTATAAATTATTTTAGGCTCATTATTTTGGAAAAAAATCTATGGTTTGAAAATATCCCAGTATGATGTTGACATACATATTCACCAAGAAATCACCAAGCTGGTAAAGTATTTCTCATACAAGTACAAGGAACTGAGGTCAACCCCCAGTATTTCTGTAAATATGCCAGGAATTGTGGTACACACCTACCATTACTGTGGAGATGGAGACAGGAAGATCCCTGGGCCTTGCTGGCCTGCCAGCCTAGCTTGATTGATGAATCCCAGGCCAGAGAGACTCTGCCTCAAAAAAAAGATGAACGACACCCTCAGGACCCAAGGCTGTCCTTTTGAGAGAGTAACAATAAAGACCCACTAGGAGAAAACTTCTGGTAAGAGAATAGAATCACTGACCTCTCTAGAAACCTAACATTGCAGCTTGACCAGGTCAGTCAACTGGCCAAGAGACCCCTACTCAGGAAGACTCACCTTAGTCAAACAAAGGAAGCAAAAGGAATGAGTTTTTACTTTAATGAGATCTGTACTTTTCCTTCCTAGAAGGCCAGCTCACTGTCTCTGAGCTGAGTGAGTTTCAGCTGCAACTGCTTGCCTTCCAAAGCCTGAATCAGAAGAATGTAGCTTTTCCTTTCTCTTTTCTGTCTCTTTCTTTCAGATGCTTGCCAGACCTGCACTTACTTTTCTGAGACTTTCCTACTCTCTGTAAAGCTCTCCTTCCCACTATGCACTGTTTGTCCACCATGTGTCTGACCTCCATCCTAGAGTAAATGTCTCCTCCACTTCTCTGTACAAGCTGCTGGAGCTGATAGCTTTGCTAGCCCTGTGTTTCTTCTTTTACATGCTAATAAAATTGTCCATTTGAGTCCATTCAAGAACCTCTACAGAGGCCATAGAGTCTACTCTCTTATCTAAAAGAGTTTTCCGTGATTTCCCATGCATCACTCTACCCTCCACATGCACCCCCAGACACAACCACACACATACAATGTGTGTGTGTGTGTCTGTGGTGTTCCTTATGTGCTCTTCTGACTTGCTCCTGATATAACAGAAATAAGGCCCTTACCAGATGTGAACTCCTAGACCTTGGACTTCTAGAACTGTGAGAAATATTAATAAATGTCTACAATTTATAACTTACAGAGCCTGTGCTATTCTGTTATGACAATACATATGCTAAGGCAAAAATTGGTACCAAGAAGTGGAGCTGTTTGTATTGCAAATGCCTGAAAATATGAAGGCAAGGCAGCATTAGAACTTGGCCACAAATAGAGGCTAGAAGAATTTGGTGATGGAGAAGAAAGGAAAGAGAGGGGAGGAGAGGGGGAGAGGGAAAGAGAGAGAGGAAGAGAAGGGAAGAAAGAGAGAGGGGGAGGGAGGAAGGAAAGATGGAAGGTAGAAAGGAAGAAGATAGGAGGAAGGAAGGAAGGAAGGAAGGAAGGAAGGAAGGA
>NW_021604597.1:18253726-18303800 GCF_004785775.1 Grammomys surdaster | reverse complement strand
GGAGGGAGGGAGGGAGGGAGGGAGGGAGGGAGAGACGGAGGGACAGAGGGACAGAGGGACAGAGAGACAGAGGGACAGAGGGATAGAAGGAGGGAGAGAGGGAGGGAGGAAGGGAGGGAGAGAGGTAGGTATGTAGATTGCTTAGAACCAAGGGTTAAAGAAAAACTCAAATGTACAGAACTGCAGGAAAATTGTGAAGCATTTTAAGTGGTTATGACAAGAATGTTGGTGACAATGTGGATAAAAAGGTGAGTTTTAATAGATTTCAGACAGAACTGAGGAACAAACCATTGTAAAATAGAATCAAGGTCATGTGTTGTGAAGTGGCAAAAACTATGGCTGAATTATATCTGCAACCAGCGCAGGAAAGTAGTTGTTTTTTATTTATTTTGTGTGTGTGGACTTAAAGGACACTCCAAAGACTAAGTTCTGTGCACAAAGGAGATTTATTTGTCCTGTGGACAGGGAAAGGCAGAAAATAAGAGACAGACGACTTAAAGACAAATTTAAAGCAAGCTTTAATTAAACACTGGCCAGGGAGGATGGACTCTAGTCAGGTCTTCCTCTGGCTCCCAGAAAATGACCATGCATCACGTTTTGCAGGGGTTAAAAAGGCAAAACCCACAATTCACCATGTTTCCCCATCAGGTCCAATCAGGGCACGCAACCTGATATGTTTCCTGCCGACATACCTCTCACCTACATCCAACCAGGGGCAAGCATAGATCCTGCTGTATTTCTTGCCCACATACCTCCTGCTCACACATGATCAAGGTTGGTCAAACAAACATAAGACAAACAGGCTGCAAACAGAACCGTTAGCTTACAAGGTCCATTTTTCCTGTGTTCTGATCTCCCTCTAACCTACAAGGTGTATTATTATTATTGTTCCTGTCTCGTCACATGGTACCCCAGACCCCAAAAGACTAATACACTATGTATTTACTTATATGTGGATATTAGCTGTTAAATCAATGATAACCAAACTACAATAGACCAACAGAAGTATAGACTGGGGGTGGGGTGGAGCAGATAGATCTCCCTATTAAAGGGAAAAAGAATAAAGAATCATGGATCAACATGAGAAGGGGACTGAAACAGGAGGAACATTTCTGAATTCATAAATTGAAGAATAGACCTTCTGTGTTATGAACTACATTTTCAAGAATGTTTATGTAAGCAGCATTGGAAGACAAATAGTGTTTCCTCCAGACTAACAGGCAAGCTTGCCTGCTACTCAGTATAATAAAGAGGTTCCCTTCACGAAAACTCCGTGTAAGTTTACACCCCAGCGTAGAAGCCTGGGAATCCTTAGCTGCAGGTCCCTGCACACTAAGCCACCTAAGAAGTATCATTTACCCTTTGATGTCTCACTGTAGGAACCAGTGCTTGGGAAAGTGGCACAAGCGCTGACGCCCTGATTACTGCTGCTGCTCTGAGCAATAAATTGTGCTTTGTCTTTGACCCAGGAGTCTCATTTCTTCCACCAGAATCCATTAGACTGTGGGAGGCTAATGTGTTGCTTTGCAAGTAGGTTAAGATCTCAGACCCTTTACAGTTCTTGATTCTCTATATGAGCTTTTTTTTTTGTATAGAATGCATAATCTCAGTGAAACTTTAAAACTCAGAATAAATGAGCAAATACACTGAAAAAGGAAAATATAATCTAGTAGAAATTACATTTTGTAGAGCAAAAGCTGCATTTTAGAGGTACGACAAGCAGCATCTCTCAGAGGGGAAGCTATGAAAGAAATGTGACTCATAATGAGATTGCAGACCACAGCAAGCACAGGGTGTGGCCCAAGTCGGGCAGAATAGAAATCAGAAAACAAAGTTCTTAACATCAAAGGAGGGATTCGAGGAAAGAAGTTGACCTAGAATCTTCCAAAGACAAGTGCCACTACCTACTGTCCTGGATTCTTCCATAATCTCTTGGAAGAACAAGTCACCAATAGGAGAGGTGCTCCTGAGAACACGGTGAGACAGGGGTGGGTCATCTTGGTGCACTTTGAATTCTGCAAAGAGAGTGTGTATTTTAAAGTACATGTATAAAATTAAAACCTTTAAGTGATTTTTTTAAATAAAGAGATACTTACTTAAAATGTAAGTCTAATGTCTTTATAAACAAGACACTGAGGATGTCGTTTCTTTCAAGAGTGGCTGCAGCGTTTGGATTTATGAAGGCAGAACCGTTCATATCTTCGGAAGTTGGTTTTCTGTGAGGGAGATTCTTCCAAATAAGCTCTTTCATTCCAGGTTTGTAAGATATCTTTCCCCTGCTTTCAGGTGGAAGAATGAGGTTACCTTGTGCCAGAATGCCTGCATTGTGTTCTTCTCAGTAATGTCAGTCACATATGCATATTTTACTATGGGAAGAGCAGACAGAAATCTTTCTAAAAGACATTCAATCAGGACAATTAGCATTCTGTACTTGAGTTTGCACCAAATAGAAGAGTCAAGACTTTGGTATATTTTATTGGGAAAGTCTTTCAGCTATACCTCAGGGAAGCTGAAGGGCTTTAGTTTAGTCAGTCTTGGAGCTGTGTCCTGCAGGAGGCTTGGTGTGAACACAAGTGTGGCTCACACTTGAACTCCTGAAGGGAGAGCTACCATTGATCTGGATGGTTCCCACTGCATGGCAAGATATTGTAGTACAGATTTTTCCTGCCAATGAACATGACTATCCCCTGCCATCATGGAGGAGATCCCCCCTCCCTAAAATCTGAGCAGTAAAGAACAGTACAGGCATTCCTGTGTCTACCACAGTGGTAACGGGGTTTTGGCACTCCCCAGTAGGAGAGGAGAGAGAGGGAGTCTCTTTAACTTTGTCTCAGGAAATGCTAGGTTATTTAGGGCTTAGAAGGTTAGGACTCTAAAGCACATGATGGGTGGGACTCTTTAATGGTGCAACTGTCTTTGAGCCATTGATAGTCCTATAAGTAAACCAAATAAACTCAGGCTTTCACCCACTTAGACTTGGACAGACTTGTGTCTGTGGAAGGGCTCTCTTGCTATACCATCCCATGGCCCAGGTAGAAATTGAGAAAGAACACTAGAAAATGGGGAGGGGATGCTGAACCTAGCTTGCTTATCAGCAAGCCGCTCCCTGATAATGGTTATATTTCTGCTTATTACGGCCCTCATGACCTTATCACTTCTTAAAGGCTGAGCTCTGCTCATCTCTGCGGCAGTGAGGATTGTGTTTCTAACATGTGAGCTGAGGGAGACACACTCAAACTACGGCATTCCGATGCCGGTGCTGAATTTCATGTCCTTGTGGCCTGTCTTGAGTCAGAGTTTGCTGTCCCACTACAACGACAATAGATAAAGGGCAAACAAGATAAGTTTACTGAAAAGCAAAGTGACCACTGCCTGTGCCAGGGAAGGCTCTTGAAAATGAGTTGCCACACAGAACTGTGGAGCAAGTCCGAGTGATTGGTTAATTTGACTGACTATAGGAATTCTGATTGGTTGATGGGTCCAAGTGAAAGGACTCACAGGAAAAAGAGGAGGGAGAAGGGGAGCCCTCCCCTGCCGTAGAAAGTTCCACCAAAAGGAAGAACAAGACACTAAAAGGAACAAAGTCTGGTAGTAGTAGTAGTTATGCGGCTGAGTCAAGGCCTTCCTAGGATATAACTCGTGAACTCATCCTGTTTTCTGGGGATTGCTAGCTTTATCAAGACATACATATGTGACACTCTGTGCTAGAATGCAGGAAGTTTGTGTGGAAAGTTTGCTCTCAAGGCCCCACACTGAGCCTGTCTTGTGAGGGAGGGGCAGCTTGAGACCTCTAAATGCCTCATTTCCCTTGCCCCCGGGGGCAGTCACCCCTGTTGTCTATCAATATTAATCATCTTTCCTTTCCTAAGCGCCAGCTTCCTCTACACATGGCCCAGCTGTGGAATTTTCAAATCTTCCTGTCCTTATGCTTCTCTGTGAATTGTAAATTCTGTTTTAAAAACCACGCCTTTAGCTTCATATGGCCTATGAGTTGTATCCTGGGTATTCTGAGGTTGTTTCCTAATATCCACTTATCAGTGAGTGCATACCATGTGTGTTCTTTTGTGATTGGGTTACCTCACTTGGGATGATATTTTCTAGTTCCATCCATTTGCAGGTAAATTTCATGAATTCATTGTTTTTAATATCTGAGTAGTACTCCATTGTGTAAATATACTACATTTTCTATATCCATTCCTCTGTTGAGGGACATCTGGGTTCATTCCAGATTCTAGTTATTATAAACATGGTTGCTATGAACATAGTGGAGCATGTGTCCTTGTTATAAGTTGGAGCATCTTCTGGTTATATATGCCCAAGAGTGGTGTAACTGGGTCCTTAGGTAGTACTGTGTCCAGTTTTCTGAGGGACCACCAGACTGATTTCCAGGGTAGTCGTACCAGCTTGCAATCCCACCAACAATGGAGGAGCATTCCCCTTTCTCCACATCCTCGCCAGCATCTGCTGTCACCTGAGATTTGATTTTAGCAGTTCTGACTGGTGTAAGATGGAATCTCGGGGTTGTTTTGATTTTCATTTCCCTGATGACTAAGAATGTTGAACATTTCTTTAGGTGCTTTTTGGCTATCCAATATTCCGCAGTTGAGAAGTCTTTGTTTAGCTCTGTACCCCATTTTCAATAGGGTTATTTGGTTCTCTGGGGTCTAACTTCTTGATTTCTTTGTATGTATTGGATATTAACTCTCTATCAGATGTGGGATTGGAAAAGATCTTTTCCCAATCTAAGTGTGGATGCTTCAGTCCTTCCTAGATGTGGGAACAAAATACTCACAGGAGGTAGAAGGTAGGAGGGACTTGGGAGGAAGAGAGGAGGTGGAGGGAATAAAAGGGGGCAAGATCAGGTATAGGAGACGATGGGGGTGATATACAGAGGGTCAGGAAATTGAACAGGGGTGGATGGGGAACTAGGGGTAGCCACCAGAAAGTCCCAGATGCCAGGAAAGCAAGAGGCTCTCAGGACCCAACTGGGATGGCCCAACAAAGGAAAGGGAGAACCTGTAGAAACCATGTTCAGAAGTTAAGCAAGGCCCCTGGTTGAGGGATGGGGCCACCCACTCATCTCCAACCCAGAATTGTTCCTGTCTAAAGGAAATATGGGGACAAAGAATGGAGCAGAGCCTGAAGGAAAGGCCATCCAGAGACTGTCCCTCCTGGGGATCCATCCCATATGTAGACACCAAACCCAGACACTATTGCTGATGCCAAGAAGTACTTGCTGACAGGAGCCTGATATAGCTGTCTCCTGAAAGGCTCTGCCAGATCCTGACAAATACAGATGCGGATGCTCACGGTCAACCACTGGACTGAGCATGGGGACCACAATGGAAGAGTTAGGGGAAGCACTGAAGGAGCTGAAGGGATTTGCAACACCATAGGAAGAACAACAATATCAACCAATCAGACTCACCCCCACCCCCAGAGCTCCCAGGACTAAACCACTAACCAAAGAGCACCCATGACTCTAGCTGCATATGTAGCAGAGGATGGCCTTATCTGGCATCAGTGGGAGGAGAGGCCCTTGGTCCTGTGAAGGCTCGATACCTCAGTGGAAGGGAATGCTAGGGAGGTGAGGTAGAAGTGGGTGGTTGCGTGGGGGAGCATCCTCATAGAAGCAAGTGGAAGTGGGATGGGATAGGTGGTTTGGAGAGGGGAAATAGAGAAGAGGATAATAGTTGAAATGTAGATAAATAAAATATCCAATAAAAAATTTTAAAAAGAAATGTCTTTATGTCTGTATGCCAACAATTATATTTATAATAATTGCATTGATTCACTTTTTTAAAAAATACAACAACACGGTTTTAATTTAAGAGGCAGAGGTCTTTAATCCAAGAGGTCAGCCTTGACTACAGAGTAAAACTCTGTCTTGAAACTTCACCCTTGTCAAGAGCAAGATACAGGTAGTTAATATAGCAAAAGTTATATTTTATTATGTTGAGGGTCATCACACAAGGTTCATACTCTAAATTCCTAAGCCTGTCTCCCCAAGGCTGCTCACCTGTGTGATATATCTTAGCTAAAGGTCAGGCAGGACAAATCAAAGTGCCATCCTTTCAGATGTGCAGAGCAGACCATTGCTCTTGGTCTCTGCTTATATATTGTCCAGTGGGTGCCATGGGGTTCTAGGACTGTGTCTGGTTATCTTGGGTGAGTGATATCACTGAGTTCTAGTTATCAGATGCAACCTTGGGGGTAGTGGGGTTCCTGACTAAGCTATTCTTACATGTCTAAAGAGCATTTTAAGGTATTCATACACACACACACACACACACACACACACACACCTTCCAAAAAAAATAATTCCACTTTCTTTACATGATACCACTGCATTCGATGGAATCCATACCTAGACACTGCTTGGGTAACCAAGAGCCTGAGAGTAGATAGCCCAGGGATCTAGGGTAAATCCAAACAACACTGGTTTAATGTAAGACCTTGAAAGGCAGCCTGGTTTCTGGTCAAGCACAGGCTAGAAAACCCTGGAGACCCCAGGTGATCCTGAGGGACCCCAGGCGACCCTGAGGAACTGCAGGTGACTCTAAGGAATGACAGGCATTTCAGTTCACCCCCAGACTCCAGGTTCCTGACACAAGGCCCCAGCACTCCATAGATTTATGTCCTTTAGTCATGTAGAGCAACGCCCCCTAGCCCCTCCACAGGTAGAGAGCGTGACTACAGGCCACAAAGCCTCATGACAGATCTCCATATTAATGAGGTACCTAAAGGCCAGAAGGGTTCAGCCAATTAAACTTTCCTTCCCAGGCACTCCTCCCTGCAAAAGGTATTTAACCTCAAGCCAGCCCTGAGAAAGGGGGGTATGGTTTCTCATCTACTTTCCACCATGACAACAAACATCTTAAAACCATGAACTGTTTCTTTTCATTGGGATCTGCCAAGGGGAACAATGGAATAGGGCTTTGCCTACAAAGCCTCCGTCTAATCTTTCTCAGAAGACCTCTCTGCATTCCCAGCCATAGCAACCACCAACCCAAGCCAGCTGCGACCAAGCCAAGCCAAACCGCTGTGACAAGCCAAGGACTCTCCCCACTGGGTGCAGCCAGAGTTTCTCGCCCCCTCTCCCTACTTTGGCTGTGGGCCAGTCCAGCCCATGGACCCCCACTTCGTTCTCAGCTCTTCCACGACTTCCAGCTGTGCCTGGGTGCCCAAGAGCCTGAGAACCAGACAGTCTCCGGCCACCCTGAAGGCCCAGGGACCACCCCACCCCAGCTAGCTCTATCTCCCCCAGGAATTCAGACTGTGCTCCCCACCCCCAGAGTGGTGTCCCTGCTTCTCACAGCCTGACACCTCCCAGGCGCTGGCATGGGGTGAGTGCAGTCAAACTTCCAACATCCCACATCCTGCCTCCACAAGCAGTGGCCCTAGCCCCATGGCGGGGTGGACTTGGAACCCCCACATAGCCCAACAATCTAAAAACATTTTTTAATATAGCAACAATATGACTCCTGGTGTCATTCTGCCATACTCATAGATCCGGGCCTTGTTCAGCCACCATCAGAGAAACTTTTTCCTATAACAAATATATACATATTTTTTTACATATATATGTATACATACATATTTGTGTGTGTATATATATGCATGTATGTATATTGTGTGTGTGTATGTGTGTGTGTGGTTTCTTCTCTCCATTTACCCTACAGACTTATATGACCTCCAGTATAGTTTTTATGGGATTCCTGAGTGTTCAAACAAGTGGGTCTCTGTATCTTATGCTGACACTTGGGTTCTTTTCTGTCTGTTTGTTTTGTCCTATTCTAATGTTAGTTTTTATTATTATCCTTTAGAAGTCTGTTTATTTTGTAATGAGAGACAGAGAAGGAATGGATCCAGATGGGAAACAGTGAGTAGAAACTAGGAGGAGTAGAGAGAGAGGAAAATATAATCAGAATACGTTGTGTGAGGAAAAGAAATCTGTTTTCAAAAAAGTAAAAATAAAATATTTCAGAAATATGAAATATTAATACAGAGTTGTTTCCAAACATACAGCATTTATAATGCACTAAATTCTGATCAGAATTCCACAATCTTCCTGCAACCAGTTTTATTTGAATGCCCATTTTATTCCAGAGGTCATAGCAGATGCCTACTCACTAAGAAAAATAATGTGCTTGGAAGAATGTGTAGTGGAAAGATAAGCATTGGCTACTACAATAGTTGACCAGTTACCTGGATAGTTTTATTCCAACTTCACACAAACTACAGTCATCTGAGAGAAGGGAACCTCAGTTATGAACAGGCCTCCATAAGATCAGACTTAGGACATTTTCTTAATTAGTAATTGATGTGGGAGGGCCTAGTCCACTGTGGATGGTGTCATTCCTGGACTGTTGGTCCTAGATTCTATAAGAAAGTAGGCTGAGCAAACTACGGGAAGCATGCCAGAAAGCAATACTCATCCATGACCTCTGCATCAGATCCTGCCTCCAGGTACCTACTCTGTTTGAGTTCCTATCCTCCAATGATGGACTATGACGTAGAAGTGTAAGTCAAATAAATCCCTTCCTCTTCAACTTGTTTTTGGTCCTGGTGCTTCATCACAGCGACAGAAACCATAACTAAGACCACCCGTCTTGTTAATTTTTACCACCAGCAGATGCTGTGTCAATTCCCAATAACTGAAATATTCTCATATTATTTGTATTCTAATAATTGCATTCATCTTTTACTGGTATAACTGTGTAGGTGAAGATTCAGTGCACTAAAGCTTCAGGCTCTGGTTTACTTCACACAGAACAGACTAATTCTCTGCCTATGACCAGCTCCCTAGGGCTTTCTTTTTATAATAGGAAAAATGAGAAACTGACTGAAATCTAAAAATGAAAAAAAAAATAAACTCAGCTGTGAAATTAAACAATGCTTAATGACATTAAGAAATGATAAACTAAAGATTTCTCCATTTGATTGCTTTCTAATTTAAAGTAAACCATTTTGCTTATGCAGATTTTGATACAGTATGTTGTATAATAAATTACTGGTAGCTAAATATTTTTTACCATTGTGCAATAAAATTTTCAGGATGAAGAAAACAACTACTCTGCAAATTCATATATAATGCATAAACACTTTATATAATACCAAGTTTTTAAAAGTACTTGAGGCAAGAGAATATAAATTTTTAATTCTTATTGTTTATTTTCTCTTGTTTTACACCTTTTGAAATATGTATTAACTGTACACATCTAAAGCATACTATTTGAGGTGTTGTAATATGCAGATATATTCATAAAGCCAGCACCACAAACAAAAGGATGGATGTTCACCCCCAAAACCTTTTAAGTACCTACCTGTAACCATTTCTTCCTCCCAACCACCACATTAGCATCATGTCAACCTCCAGACGCTTTCATTTTATTAAATTATAATTAACTGAATTATACAGTATGTACTATTTCTAATTTTGCTTCTTTCAGTAGTCTAACATTTCTATATATGTTTATGTTGATACTTGTATCAATAATTTATTACTATTTGGGCTGACTAGTATCCAACTGCATATATTCTACAGCTTCTTTCTCTTTTAGTTGTTTGGGTTTTAGTGAACAAGTTACAGCTCCAGGAGCCCCCGCCAAGTATGCTAGGCCACCCATCCACAATATACCAATTAAAAAGAGCACCGTGGTAAAAAGACAGAGAAAAGGGATTTAATGAACATAGCCATATGAGAAAGAACTTATTAAAGAGTTCAGTGATACCAAGACCTTCTTTGGGGGTGTTAACATAAGCTTTAAATTAAAATAGAAAAAGAATTAGGACAAAGGGCCACAGGTATGCATAGTTAAGCAATCATGTTCAAAATATGATCTTGTTTCCTGAGATTTTATCATAAAATCCTGTGTTCCAGCAGCCCCAAGAAGCTAAGCTTAGCCACTAATCCCTGTAGACCAATTAAAGGGGTGAATATCAATGGGAAAAAATAGAGAACAGAGATGTATTCAGTATAGATGCCTATCAAAGAAAAAGGAAAAAAGGAGTCCAGTGACCATGAATCCATCCTTGGGGTACAGACATGGGTGGGGTTAGGTTTAAACAAGGCCAATGGATATTCATAATTAATCAACTTCATCAGGGTGTGACCTCACTCATCAACAAGCCACTACTGCCTCAGTCCTGCACGATAGTCCTGCAAAGCGGTCTATAAGTTCTTAATCTGATGATCACTCTTATCAGTACACAGGATCAGTCTGATTTCCGTGAGACCATTATTTATCATCCAAAGTTCAGCCACATCTTCAAAGAAAATGCCTTCTTCTGGGGGGAGGAGACTCTATCTTGAAAGGTTTTGCTCTCCCTGGAATCCAAGGAAATTCAGGAAGAAAGGTTAGGAGAGAAGATGCTGGATGACAGACTCTCTGAATAATAAATAGGATAGTGTTGAGGGGGGACAATTCTAAAGAGTGAGTACATAAAACTGTTAGTTTCAATAACAAAAAAAGAGCCTAAGCCAGATGCAGTGACTATCTCTTCCTGCTGCCTATGGATCTAGATGTGGAACTCTCAGCTATTTCCCCAGAACCATGTCTACCAACATGCCACCATGCTCCCAGCCGTGGCAATGGACTAAACCGCTGAAACTGTAAGCAAGCCCCAATTAAATGCTCTCCTCTATAAAAGTTGCCATGGTCATGGTGACTCTTCACGGCAATAGAACACTGACTAAGTCAGTCTGCCCCTGTGCCCCACCTTTATGGAGAGTTCACAGAGGCAAGGGATATCTACACTATACCCTATACCTACAGCCTTAAGAGCCTGTAAGATCCCACACAAGAGCAGCACACATTACACAGGCTGTTCCTTTCCTCAGTTGACTATTTGATTTAATGTGCAGAAACCCTTTTCATTTAAATGTGATCTCATTTAAGAAGTCTTCCCTTTTTAAGACAGGTCTCTAAGGTTGAAGTAAAAACTGTGTTCAAATAAAAGCTCTGAGTCTTTTTGTGTTTTCTACTAGTTTCATAGTTTAGAGTCTTACAGTTGATAGTTTGACCAATTTTGAGTTGATTTTTTATGTCCTGTAAGATATAACAGTCTGGTTTCTTTATTCTCCATAGAGAATTATTACCCTCATTTCTCAGTACCAGTTATTGAAGACACTCTCCAATCTCTGTTGGATATTGTTTCTGCCTTTGTGGAAAACTGATTAGCTATAAATATGAGGATTTAATTCTCAACGTATTCCCATTTTCAATGTGTGTTTTATACCAGTACCTGTTGACAAAACATCATAGTATACTTTGAGTCAGATATTCTAATGTCTCTAAATTTGTCCTTTTTATTCAAGATTGTTTTGACTAATTGAAGTCATTTATGACTTCATGTAAGTTTCATTATTGCTTTTCAATTATCTAAACAATGTTCCTTATATCTTATAGGAATTATACTGATTCTATATAGCTAACATTAATTCTTCCAATCCATAAACATAGGCTGTCTTCTTCCTTTTCTTGAAGTTAATGTTTTTATAATTTTTCATAGTATAGGATTTTTACATTCCTGATTCAATTTGTTAGAAATTTTTCTTTCTTTGTTTTTTAATTGCTACTGAGAATGAGATTGCATTCTTGGTAATTTCATTACTGGTACATTAAAAAAAAAAAACCTACCGAGTTTTGTAGGTTTGGTTTTGCAACCCTCAATTAATACTGAATTTGTTAGTTCAAGTAATTCTTATCAGATTCTTCTGTTCCTGTCTATGAATTATGTCGTCTGCAAATGGAGGATGTGACTCTTGTCTTCCTCGATTAATGGCCTTTACTTTTTCTGAAAGTCTGGAGACTTCCAGGGATATACTAAGAAGGGCTGATGAGAAGAAAAAAGCTCTCTTCTTTGTACAGTAGCTTTAGATGTCCTCTACCCAGTGTTAATGTATGTCCTTCACAAACTTTTTCAAGTTTCTTTCATCAAAAGCTATTGGACTTTATTGAACTCTCTTAATAGCTATTGAGATGACCGTATGTCTATGTCTTCCATTCTTCTGCTGTGAAGCTTTATGTTTATCAACTTATGTAGGTTGAACCATACTATCTTCTTAAATACTATCTTCCTGCACTGTTCTTAAATAGCTTCACTTTCCTTTGCTGTTCTCATGAGAGTTGGGCATTTCCTAGCTCTGACTAGCTCTGACTTTTTCTGTCAAATCTTTCTCTGATTTGTCACTTGGTCTGTCCCACAATTAGATGTCACTGTCAAACATGGCTGCTTCCTTCTACAGACTAATTTTACCATAAAGGTATGTACTAAGGGTGTGTCTATATTCTAGCCAGAAGGATAAAGGTGTGTTATTCCAGCCAGATCACACAGACCTAGAAGGTCTTTAGAGAAGATCCCTTGCCAGAGCAGACATGTTGCAAAGGTTAAAATTCCTCTATAGCCAGTCTTGCTTTGCTTTTCTCTCTCTCTCTCTCTCTCTCTCTCTCTCTCTCTCTCTCTCTCTCTCATTCTCTCTCATTCTCTCTCATTCTCTCTCATTCTCTCTCTCCCTCCTTCCCTCCCTCTATCTTTCTCTTTCTCTCTCCCTTCCTTGATCCCTCCCTCTATCCCCCCTTTCTCTCTGCCTTTATTGTGTTTTAATCATCTATTAGAATTGCTGTGTCCTCCACTATTTTTGTTTAACAGAAGTTTTCCTATTAACTCATCTTTACTTGTTTATATGTTCCTTAATGCCCTTTTCGTGGGGAGACAAGACTAAATGCATAACAATTTGACCACAGTCTTATAGTCTTAGAATAACTTAGAATAGGAGACACATAAGCACTTAATTTGTGTCCTTGATAAGATTCCAAGATAACGGCTCTAGGGTACTGATTAGGGGGAAATGTGCCTTGTAGTTTTTAGAGCTCAATGATTAGTAGAGAAATTGAGAGGAAATGGAAGAAGAAAGAATGGGAAGAAAAGCATATGGGATAGAAACATGAGAAGTAGTAGAGAAAATGTTGTAGAGTCTAGAGAAGTGTCAGTCATAAAAGCCTTTGCAACAAGATGCAAAATAAAACACAGTCAAATAATTGAAGCTTAAAAGTGTCAATAGGGAAAATAGTTAAATTTGAAATTAATCAATAAAATGGAACAGAACGTATTATAACCTTAGTCAGTGAAGTTTTTCCCGCCCTTTGAACTGTATTTTGTAACAATCTCCTCAGGTGTAGGGCAAAGGCAATGACTATGTCCTTCACAGTTACAGGGATTGTTATGATCCTAGTCTACTTTCTACCAGAATTCCCTATCTGAGACTCCTTCTCAACCTATCAGTTATAACTTTATCTCTGCTACACTGGGGACCAAACTTTCTGAACTTTCTTTCTGTAGCTGCAAGTCTGATGAAGTATAAAAGACTCACCCTTTACCATTGTGATCTGCAGAGCTCTTCTGCAGCTTTATCCAACAGCCAATTTCTGCAGCCCACCAACAGTGACCCATGTAGCTCACCCAGGCAATGAAAGAGAAGAATGCCTTATCTGGTAAATACCTCTGATGGACAATCTCAGTTTCAGGCTATGCTGCCACACCTCTGCTTCTGCATCCACAGGCTGCTCTTTCTCTCCATGCACACTGCATCCAGCCATTAATTATATATCCACAGCCGACATGGTCTTTCTCTAAATAAACAATCAGAAATTAAAATAAATTAAAATTAAAATAGACAATGAAATTAGATTTAAAAGTACTACAACTTTATAACACCCAGAAGAACACTTCCTTGGCATGGTTACTACCATGAAGCATTGCATCAGGAATCAGGAAGTATAGAGAAAACAAGAAGTGAGACTACAAAGCCCCTAGACCACTCCCAGCACTTCCTCTAATAAGTCTCCATTTCCTAAAGGGTCTACAACCTTGCCAAATAGCACCATCAGTTGGGACAAAGGTTTCAAACACATAAGCCCATGGCGACACAGGACAGTCACCACAACATGACCTAAGCTGAAGATATTGTGAAATGCTAGCTGGGATGCTTACATAGTACAGGTTTTTATTTCCAGTGCGCTAAATCAAGTCACAAGTGTGCTGTGCCCATGGGTGTATGGGAGTAATGTGAGTGTATGATTATCTTGATGGGTACATTGGAATTTAACAAGTAGTGCTTATCACTGTCAGAGAATCACACAGAGGTTATGTCAACAGATGCAGGTGGTGCCCTTATCAGTGCCAAGAGCTTGAGAGTGACTTTGCTAGACCTCTTAGGGCTGTCTTGCTAAGAGAGTACACCAGCTGCTTCCTGAGAGTGGCAATGTAGGACTGCTCATCTGTCTCTTGGGAACTCATTGGACCAACCATCTAAAAATAGACAGCTCAATAACATGGTCACAGGAGAATGGCAGGCCTTGCTTTCTGAAGAACATAAAGGCCAAAGCACCCAGAAAAGGCTGCTCAGACCTTTTTCTGGGACTTTGTGTTACAAGTCACTAAAACATGGGATGTCCATTGGGACTGAGAGTGAATAAGCAAGTCATCAGGCTGATTCATAGTTATTGAGTATAAATGTCTCTTTTATTCTCCAAATATAATTATTGTCTCAGAGACTTACTATTAAATAAGCTCACCCTTTCTGGTTCTTTCTGAACTCTGGTTGGTTGGTTCAACTCACAGTTGTTCTAGTTCAAAGTCTTCACCAACATGGCTGACTCAATTTGGCTTCACTCAGCTTCTGATTTAATTGTTCTACTTGGCCTCAAACTAACTCTGGCAATCTGTTCTAATCTTCTGGCTCCTTCTCATTCTCTAGCTCATTCTGTCTTCACCTGCAATCTGTCTCTGTAAAACTGTCCCAGTAAAATTGCCTCCTCTCTCTTTTCTGTTCTCTGTGCTACTCTCTTAAGTATTTCTCTTTCCTGTCTGTTCTCATGAGAATTGATATATCCTATCTCTGACTCATTCTGTCAAATCTTTCTCTGGTTCGTCACTTTGTCTGCTCCTCAATTAGACATCACTTTCAGATATGGCTGTTTCTTTCTATAAACTAACCTTACTTTTGCTGTTTGGGATTTAAAGGTATGTCTGTATTCATACCAGCTAGATCATACTATAATCCAGGATGTGTCTGAAATCCAGCAAGACCACATAGACCTAGAAGGTCTTTGGATGTGATCCCTTGCCAGAGTGGCCATGTTGTTTTTCTATAATCAGAAGAGCTCTTCACTGCCCAACTGTTTTCTAGAGTCCTTAAATGCTGACACACACTCCACCTGAGTGCTTCCCAAGGCTCAGTAGGTGGTGGGCCTTCTAGAAGTTTTGCATAGCTGGGTCAGCAAAACTGCTTTGTTGCTGCACAGAAACATTATTCCCATTTTTTGGTTTTCAATGTACCCCCCCAAAAAAATAAAAAACAAAAACACCATATTTGACTTGCATGATGCAATTTTTCTACATCCAGTCTTGGGTTATTTTATTCTCTACTTTATGTCATAGAAGTCAAAAGTCTGTTCCACTCTAGAGAGCATGGAAATACAATCAACTCCTTGTTCTGGGTGAGTTTCATCTACTGCTCTGCCTGATTCTTCTTCCTAGATAAATATTTAAGATCTTGGCTGGAAAATCCTCTGTGTACAGCTCTCTTCTTCCTGGTACATTTCTCTTTTACTACAAAGAACAGCCTCTGGCTGTTTCCACCTGTAAGGTGGAATGCCCCACCCTATATAAGGTACTGACTCCCCCAACTCTGTGCCCTGTAAGCTTGAGACATCATAAAACTCCTCTTATCTGTTCCTTGTTCTCAGAAGTATCCAATGTCGTAAAAACGTTTTAAATATTTTGTCTGATTATTTAGTTGCTTAAGATACATGTCTCTATCAAATGAAAACTGTCAAAAACTGTAAGTTGATTTTGATTTTAATACTTACATAAAATTAAATGTTAATTTAAGCTCATCATTACTCAATCAGATGTTTTTAAGTTATATGAACCACATTAATAAAAGATATCCTTAGGATAGCTTTTTACAAAATTGTGTATCTGTACAATTTTTAAAATAGCTATTAAATAGCAAACTTTTCATTGTACTATTCATGAAAATGAGAAAGCTATTGAAATTACCATTGCCACAAAATTATATTTTAGTTTTAAAAAAATAAAAAATTTTAAATTTCTGTTAGTTATAAAAAAGATATATAAAATATGCCTTACCCATTTACTATAACGAGCAAATTTACTCAAATTTACTCAAATTTACTTAAGCAGTTTAAACATGCATTTGCCATCAAATTTGATAAGTAGACCTCATTCAAAACAACTTATATTTTAGGAAAGGATTTACATTTTTAACTGCCTTAAAAAGCAGAACAGCAATTTCAGAATTATAAATCTAAAGCCCTTAGATGTATGAAGTAAATAAATTCAAGGTGTACAAGTCTTTTTGGAGCCATTAGTTAATTACTTTAAAAATCTCTAATGATTTCTTTCAGATTTTGATTAGAATGCCAATTATTCCAAATGACACGTTCACTATAATTTTGTCCTCCTCTATTTTAAAACTATTTCCACTTGTGATGAGATTGCTTTCCAGCAATTGAGCTAAAAATATATTAAATATTCAATGCTAGAACCTAAATTACATGCACAATTACAGTTCATCCATGAAATTCCATGAGAAAAATTTTTAGAAATTAATAGAATAACCATACTTGTATTGGCTGAAATGATAATAATAATAATAATAATAATAATACTGAGAAGAGGCTGCCATTAAAATTCTGAAGCTGGCAAGGGGCTCAGTAGATTTGTCATGCAACGCTGAGGACCTGAATTTCAGGCATCCTAAAACACACATAAAACTAGACACAGCAGCACATGTCTGTAATCCCAGAACTCCCTATATATAGTAAGACGGACAATGAAAACAGGAAAATCCCCATAAGCCAGCAGGCCATGCATCCTGGTATATACAGTGGCAAACATCAGGAGTCCCTGTCTAAAACAAAATGAAAGATAAAGACCCACACCCAAAGTTGTCCTCAGACCCTGTGGCATGTATGCATCCACACTCACATGAGCACACATACATATATACATATCATACATACATGCACATACAAAATACTGTAAAACTTTCACATTGAAGTGACAAAGACAGGCAAATCTACATTCATGAGACAATAGTAACATTAATTCTGATGTCAATCTAATAATTCTTCATATTCTCATTTGCTAGGGAATACTTTCTCACAAGATTTAACGTAGCTCATGTTAAATATTCTTGAAACCAAAAAAGCAAAAACATGTATATCTTCTTATTCTATGGAGTTGACAATCTAGTTGTAAAAGAAGGCAGAGAAATATTAAAAAATTAATGCCAGAATAGATATAATAAGCTATTTATAGCTTAGAACAAAATAATTCCATTTATTAAAAATCTACTATGCCTAAAAATTCTACACGTGTCTAATCCTATCAAAAATTATTTAGAATGGAAAAATTAAGATTTTTTTGGTTTTAAGTGACACCTTTCCATGTAATCTCTCTACTCTTACCCCCTCCTTTCTTATCTTTTTCCTTTCCCTTCTATCAGACTAGATTCATTTTCTCAAGTCAGTGATGAAACCCTTAGCTCCAATGTGATCCGTCTTGAGACTTCTGTGTTTATGCCCTCATAATCAGAAAAGAAAAACAACTGATTTTCTTTTTTTTTTCTTGCTTTATTTTTTTAACTTAGCCAGGGATAGTGGAACATACCTATAATGCCAACACTCAAAGAGATGAAGCAGGAAGATCACAAACTAAAGACCAGACTGTATTACAGACCTGTCTGGAAACAAACACAAAGCCCTCTAACTTCAAGTTTCATGATCATAAGCCTCAGCTCAAGCATCTGTGTTGAAGAAGGTACTGTGGCTACCAGTATAAAGGATTCCATGTGTTCCAGTGGAGACACTCTTTAACAAGAAGACTGGTTAGCAGACTAAGACTATTGAAAATTACATTTATAATTAATAATACTTCAATAATTTTTGAAAAAAACACATTTTCCTCAAATTTACAGATCTGGCATGTTAACATATTAGTCAGGTTTCTGTCATTGTGACAAGATGCTTAAATAAAAGCAAGGAAGCTTCATCTAGCCTCATGGTTTCAGAAGCCTAGGTCCATGTCTGAGCCCTGTCTCTCTGGGCCTGTGATGGTTGTTTGGTATAGAGGAACATTTTCATCTCATGGAGGTGGAGAATCTAAGAGCGGGTAAAGAAGAATCTGGGTCTCAATATCCACTTCAAGGATATTCCCCCAATAACATCACTTCCTTCCACTAAGCCCTACTTCTTATGGGTTCTATCCCCTCCAAAAAGCACTGGCAACAAATCCTTTAACACAAGAAATACACAGGGACATTCCAAATCCAAACTGTGGTGACATCTTTCTCAACCATCTCAGGTTTTCTACAAAATGGCGGTAAGATTGCAAATAGGTTGACATAAACATACTGCAGGGCCAGATCTAACCCACTACCTGCTTTGTAAATAAGATTGAACTACAGCAAAGGCAAAATGATTGCCTGGTTTTGCAAAATTTCTTTCATGGTACAACAGCAGAGTGGAGCACTTGTGACAATGATTGTATGATTCCCAAAGCCTAAAACATTTGCTGCCTGACCCCTTAGAGAAGAAGGCCCTCATCCACTACTGATGGTGATTTAAATTGGCAAAGCCACTATGGAAATCAGTAGTGAGGTTTTTTTTAAAACTAGACATGAAACTACTGTATGACCTGTGATATCTCTCCTGGATGTATACCCAAAGAACTCTAAGTACTCCCACTGAGATGCTTGCACATCTGTGTTTAATGTTGTGCCATTCATGACAGCCAAGAAGTGGAACCAGTATAGATGCCATCAACTGACAGACAGATAAGCAAAATGTGTACGTATACACGACGGAATTTTGTTCAGCCATAAAGAAAAGGAAAGAGAAAACACATGTCAAGCAACTGAGGCCAGACTCAACTACTGAATGTTTTGTCTCATAAGTAGATCCTAGACTTTAATTGGGGGGTATCTTAAGATACAGGAGTACATGTAGCATGAAAGTAGAAAGGCAACTGCTTGGGACTTGGGGAGAAGAGCCCATAATAACTGGGTATTATAAAAATGCCATAATGTCGTCCATTACTTTGTATGCAAACTTAACAAAATGACCAAAATAAATAATAAAAATCAAGTACAAAAAAATTAAAACTAAGTATTCCAGAGTGAGAAAGCTGCTAATTAAGAGGTTATAGGAGGCCATTGGTTTAGACTGAGCTTCTACTGGCTGAGCTTCCAATGGACCAGACTGGAGTGATTTGTGCCAAAATATCACAGCCCCCATTGTACTAAGTCATCCTGTCTTCCAGGATGTCAGGAGGGGAAAAAAAAAGGTCAATTTTAACTGGTGTGCTGAGGAAATGCTTTTTACTTTCGTCTTAACAGGAAAAATAACTTTATAACAGCTAATAACTTTATAACAGCTATTGCCCATTTTGTGGTGGCTGTACTCTTTTGAGCTTTTCCTTGCCTATGAATTCAGTCTCCCCCTGCACAGCTCATTGGAACCTCTTACTCAGAAATGTGTGAGGTTCAAGAAATGCAGGCACAGTCAATTAATTTCAGTCCCCAGCACTAGAGACAAAGCCAATTAAGATCTTGCCTCCAATGTGTTGTAATTTTATTTTTCCTCAGACTGAATAGTGCCTGTCGCATTTCTCAGCGAGCATCCTCAGAGGCTCTCTCTGTGTTCTACACTTTATAGGGCACATTTAAAGGCATTAATTATTTCTCAACCAAACTGTTACTCTTTGGAAAAGGCAAAGTCAAGGGGTTCTGGTTGTTTTAGTCATTACAAAATTCTCCCATCTAATTTTTTTTTCTTTTTATCATTGCTGTCTGTGTTTCACTAGAAATCAGCAAGTAGTGGCTCTAATTCTACCAATGTGTCTACATCTACCAGCTGTATTTCTTGTATAAAAAAGGACTTCCCCCATCAGCTACTTGAGAACAACAGTATGCAATGTCCACAGAATGAACTTGAATCTACCCTTTTTAGTTTTACAGGGCAATGGCTGGCACTGTGGGCAGGCAACCTCCTGGTGAGTGATGGGGTAGGATGTGGTACTTCTCTGTCTGTCTGTCTACTGTCTTTCTGTACTGTTCAGTCTTTCATGTCAATGTTTAAACACCACATCTACTGGGAACGCCTTTAAATTGACTGTGCCCTTCCTTACAACTTTGTTGACACTATTTTTATTATTGCTTTACTGAGATACATCACATATAATACAATTCACATGAACTATGGACTTCAATCATTTATAGTCATGAAAACCTGTGGTCATCACCACAATGAAGTCTAGAACATTTTCATTACTCGTTCCCCCAAAGAGACTCCATATCCACCAAAATTTTTTTTCAATATTTCTCCCAATTTCTATTGCCTTCCTTATATGCATACTAATTTACTTCTGGGCTTTATAGTAGGGTGTAGTAGGTATCATACATAGAGAGCCTCAAGTCATACACAATCTTCTGTGTTTTCTGTCTTCATTTTGCGTATTTTCATGGTTCATCTCCATTGTAGCCTATTTTGATAATGTATCTTATTACTTTCAATGTCTGAATATTTCATGGAAATGCCACAGTTTATTCATCCATTCCTCCACTGGTGACAATTAGACTGTGTCCAATTGGTAGTTAGTATGGGTACAACTGTTATGAACATTTATGTGCAAGTATTTCTCAAGATTTGTTTCCATGTTTGGGTATATATGTGGAAAAAGCATCGCTGGTCTTCTTTTAGTTTTCTTTAATCCTTTTTAGCAGCTGCCAAACTGTTTTTCAAAGGAGGCTATGCTGTTTTACACTCTCTTCACATGCCAGCAGGGCCTGAGACTTCCCATTTCTCTTTCAAGAACATTTTATTTGAAGTGATACCTCATTTTGATGTTTATGCACATAGTTCTGAGGTTAAACATCTTTGTGATCATTTTCACATCTCCTGGAGAGGAACACGTCTTCCTGTTTTGATGGGGATCTGACTCCTTACTGTGGCATTATGAGAGCGTGTTACATATTTTGGATACAAACTCTTCTCAGGTATAAACTTTGCAAATATTCTTTCATTCTGTTGTTTTTCTTTTCATTTGCTTGAATGTGTCTTTTGAAATGCACAAGTTTTCAACTTTGACCAAAACAATCCCATTCATCCATTTTTTTGTGTTGCTCAAGGTTTGGGATTTATATCTGAGAAATAACTATTACTTTATGGTAGGTCCCATATATCTTGTAGAAGTTTTACATGTCTTGCATTTATATCTAGATCTATTGCAAATCAATTTTTTTGAATGTTCTCTTCTTTCCCATTTCTTTGAGTATTGTTTCTTTTGGTCTTGTCTTTTCAGCCTCTTTGTATGTATCCCCCTTCCAGCCTATTACTGGTTGTCTAGGGCATACATATGGACTGGAACAGGGAAGAAAATCACCCTTTCCTCCCTCTAAGTTGATTTCTGAAGGTATTTTTTCATAGTGATTAAATAGCACACAATTAACATTCACAAAATTCTTTCATTAATCCTGTTTTCTCCTTCTTAGCCTCTGGCTCCCTGTCTGGGGAACCATTTTAAAATTTGGTTTGGTTTATGTCTCTACTATTTCTTATTGGAAATATAACATTGATATATCCATACCCATGTTCCTCTTTCCTACTCTGAAGGTATCTTAGACCAATACCATGCCTCCCTCTGAGCTTCCTTACTTCTTTTACATGGCTCTGTTGGGTGAGTCTGCCTTGATGTACTCTATCTGTCCTCAACTAGACATTTAGTAGTATTTGTTTACCTCTGTACTAGTTTTCAGTTACTTTGTAACAAGCCACTATATATTTGGCAACTTGTGTTTAAACAATACAAATTTGGGAGGTAGAGAAATGGATCAGCTATTAAGGGCATTGGCTATTCTTCCAAAGAATTGGTTCAGCCCAAGCACCCACCTGGTGGTTCTCAACTATCTGTAACTCCAGTTACAGGAGATCTTCCAGCCCTCCTCTAGACGCCATAGGAACCAGTCACACATGTGATGCACAGGCATACACATTTAAATGATAATGAATAAATGATACAAATTTATTACCTCAGAGCTTCCAAGAATCAGGAGTTGAGGCCCAAGTGGACTAAGTCACTGGGGTAAAATTAAGGTATCAAACAAGGCTATAGACTCACCCAGGTCCTTGAGCTTCTGGCAATTTGGTTCCCTGTGGTTATAAAGTGAAGTCCCTGTTTCCTTGGCCACTATCGACTGGATCATTCTTAGCAAATCTTCACACCAACACAAGCTCCCCAGCTTGTATTGTTGTGGAGAACTTTATTTTTCAAAAGCTGTTAAGAGACTCTTTGAAGGGCTCATATATCAAGCCAAGGAGGTCTCATAATCTACAATTTTATTAATTTAAAGTCAGTTGATTAGACTTTAATTACATCTAAAAGTTCATTTACCTTTACTATATTATGTAACCAAATTCTGAGAGGGATGAGAAGGATACCCTGATACTCACAGATTCTGCTTCCTCTTAAAAAGAGGTCACACAACTCCTATACCAAGAAACAAAACGTTTGGGCTCACCATAGAATTTTGCCTCTCTATATAATGCAAACTATGCCACAATAAAGAGATCTGTGTATATGTAATTTTGTATTTTGTCAATGTATTATTGGGATAAATTCTTAGAAGAAATATTGTGCATATGTAGTTTTGCTATGCATTGACAAAATTGCCTCCAGATGGTTTTGCGTTCCCAGCGGCACCATAAAAAGGAATTTATTTTCCAACCTCTTCAGAGGGTGTTTCAAATTTTAAAGAAGTCAGTCCTAATAATAAACAGTGTCTTGCTATGACTTAAATTTTTTTCTTATTATTAAAGTTTTAAGTATGTTTCCATTTGAAAATGCTAAAGGGTTATTTGGAGTCTATCAGAGGAATGGTAGCATTAGCAGCTGTGTCCCACCAATGTTTTGTGCTGTGACTAGCAATGACAAAGCTGAGGTGTCTGAAACCTTGTACAAGCAACAGTATTCTTACCCAAAGCTAGGTCTACAGTGTGGTCTGGGCCATGATCCTGATTCCCATTATACCTGCTGCTGGCATCAATAGGTCTCTCCCTCAGCCTTCCTGGAAACTCCAGGTGTATCTCATACTCTACAATAAAATCCTTTCTCATTTTATCGAAAATCCTGGTCATTTTATTGACCCAGACTGATAGATCTTCATTTTTATCTTGTAGAAACTAATGACAATTTCCTGAAATGCTTTTATATAAATCAAACTTATTTCAATGAAATGTAAATTAGCTTAATGACTACTCAGAAATGAAAAGTCTCAAGTTATTTGGCAGGAAAAAGAAGTTTAAATTACAATGATCTTTGACACAATACTGCCAGCTTTAATGTCCAATTTATTTCTACTTCTTGTTTCTAATAAGTATTTAATCACAAAGCCATGCATTATTATAACCCTGATGACCTCACTGTTTCCTTCATCTTTGTGTCTAATTCTATTTCACGTAATAATTGCACACCCCCCGGAAGGTCAAAGTTATTCCTCAAGATATCTTATAATTCTTCAGCTACAATATCTGCTTAGCCTTCCTTTTTGATGCTCTGGGGCCCTTGCATCCTGCTTCATCCCAACCAACACTGACTCTCTCTTAACTCCTTGCCATATGCCAAGGTTTTGCAGCCTTAATAGATTCAACTGACTCTTTGGTTGTATTTTTACGTAGGAGCAGAAGTAGGAGGACGTCACGTCAAGTGCTGCTGTGATGTGTTGTGTTTCATTTAGTTGTATTTGTAGGAGGATGGGCATTGGGGCAGTTTGATTTGGTTGTGTTTGGTGCTCAGGACTGAATCCCAGCCAAGCAAGTACAGTCTTAGCTTATGCTCTTGGAGGTCAATCAAAGGTCAATCAAAAATCTAGCATTTTGTTGACTCTCATTTTTCCTCTTTCTACTAAATAAAGAATTCATTACAACTCACAGACCACATGAAGCTCATGAAGAAGAAAGACCAAGGTGTGGGTACTTCAGTCCTTTTTAGAAGGAGTAACAAAATACTCATTGGAGGAAATACAGACACAAAGTGTGGGACAGAAAGTGAAGGAGGGGCCGTCCAGAGATTGCTCCACCTGGATAGCAATCCCATGTGCAGTCACCAAAGGCAGACACTGTTGTAGATGCCAGGAAGTGCATGCTGACAGGAGCCTGATATAGCTGTCTCCTTAGAGGTCTGCCAGAGTCTGACATATTCAGAGGCAGATGCTCACAGCTAACCATTGAACTGATCAAGGGGTTCCCAATGGAGAAGTTAGAGAGAAGACTGAAGGATCTAAAGGGGTTTGCAGCCCCATGGGGAGAGCAACAATACCAACCAAAGAGCTCCCAGGGTCTAAACCACCAGCCTGGGAGCACATAGGGAGGGACCCATAGCTCCAGCTATATATGTAGGGGAGGATGGCCTTGTCAGGCATAGGTGGGAGAAGAAGTCCTTGGAACCCCAGAAGGCTGGATGCCCCAGTGTGGGGGAATTCGAGGGCAGGGAGGTGGTAGTGGGTGGGTGGGTAGGGGCACATCCTCATAGAAGTAGGAGGAGGGAGGGATGGGATAGCGGGGTTCTGGGTAGAGGGAATGGGTAAAGGGGATAACATCTGAAATGTAAATAAAATATCCAATCAAAAAAGCAAAAGGAAAAAAAGAAAGAAAGAAAATAGAAGATAAAAATATTTAAAATAATAATAAAGAATCCATGGTCATTGTCTGAAGCTTTGGATACATTGATCCCCGCAGACCTATTGCCTCCTCTTTAACCCAATAGGAAGCTGCTAAGCCTTGTTGCTATTGCTCCTGTAGCATTTCTATGTGCTGGTGCTTCCACTGTCTTGAAAAGAGTTAGAATTAGAACAGCAGCTGTGAGAAGAAATGACACAATGCAAGGTTTGAGGTTTTACTTCTTCAGGCTCTTTTTCATCCTTTAATTTCTACTTACATCTAAAATATTTTCTGTACCAAACCAGACAGACTCTGAAGGACATAGGACATAGAACTTAAAAAGAAAAGAAAAAAGAAAAAAAACAGAGGGGCAAAAAAAGACATCCCACTGTTCTGAATCTCAGAGGATAAGATGACCTAATGAATGTTACCTGGGAAGGAAGGTGCAGGGAGTGGCTGGACCTTACAAGATGTAGGAAGAAGATATAAACCTTGTAAGTGAGGCAGGCACCAAGTTAAGGGTGTAGGGTCACGATTGGGAGAAGACAAGTCTCCAAAGCTCTTGGCTCAGGCTCTATGGTCATTCCAGTGAGAGCCACAAGAGACTCTTAATACACTGAGGGACCACATCAGTTCCTTCTCCTTGCTGGAGAAAAGGAAGCCTTCAAGACCAGTAAGAAAGTTAACTAGAATATTCCATTCAGAATTTACATTTATTTATTTATTTATTTATTTATTTATTATCTACTCTATGTTCATACATATGCATGCACGGTGGGGGGGGTTCAGAGACACAGAGAGATTGACTGTGTATATGGAAGTCAAAAGACCTTTCCTTCTGTTGGACTGTACAATCCAAAACCAGGGGGCATGCTCCCACAGAAACACACACAGACAGGACTCGCTGCAATCACATGAGGTTTGGTTTAATGAAACTAGTGCACTAGGACTCTCTCACATGCAAGCAAAAGAGTGCTGAACAAGGGCTGGGTACAGTATTTATGGGTACAGTATACAGTATAGTTCATGAGGGCAAACCACAAAGTCTGACCTTTCTGGGTTCGGTCTCTAGGTGACTAAGATTATGACAAGGAGTGTCTTCCTTTTGCCCAGGTTTATTACGTTAAGGGCTCAGCTTCCTGATTCCTGGAATGTATCTATGCTCTGGGCTCTCCTCTCCCGCAGGTGGGTTCCCTCCCCTGTGGTCTGAGGAACATTAATCAGCCTCTCCCATCCTCTTCTGAATGTTAATCCAGCAAGTGTCCTCCGACTAAGGAATGTGCCCCTCCCAGGATGTGTCCTGGGACAGTGGGATTCTTGAGACCTGAAAATCTTACATGTAGACCCAAAAATCTTACACTTGCACCACATGGGTTCCAGAGGCTTAGTGGTACTTGGCAGCTACAATATTGCCCCTTTTAAAAGTCCAGTATTACCTGTCCCTAGAAGCATTGCAGGTGCCAGTTCCATTATCTATCATAATCTGATATGGAACACCGAGCATAGAAAGATAATCTAGGCAATAACTAATTGCTTTTTTAGTTGCTTCTCCTGTTAAAGCAGTTGCAATTAGAGAGCCTGAAAAGATGTCAAGTCACATGTACATGTTTTAATTTTCCAAAATCAGAAATGAGTAACATCTACTTGCTATATTTGTTTAGGTATAAGTCTTCAAGGATTAACACCATTATGAAAAAATTGAAGATACTGAGAATAAGTTTTTGCAATTTGACTTACAAACTCTCTAGAAATACCAAATTATTGTCTCAAGCTATTATTATTTTGATGATGTAAAGAATAAGACTGTTTCTGTAAGGTCTATAATCTGCATGGTATACAAATCTTCTGTGGCATTGCCCTGGGGTCCAGGCAATCCAGTATGAGCTCTTAAATGTCTTATAGAGTTAAGGAAAAGTGTGGGGAAAAATTACAGGCCGCAGCTGTGGATTCTCAGTGGGTTTCCATGCTGCGGTGGGCCCCACATGCAGGAGGAACATCTAAGGTTCCAGGAGCCTGGAGACTTTGGTGGCAGCAGGCCCCCAATGACACGAGGAAGTCCTTGGTTCCAGAAAGGTTTATTGTCATGGCGGATGGTGGATGGATCTAGGCGTACCCCCCTAACACTCAGGGCAGTCCCAAGTTATATAGGGAGGAAGAAAGGGGGAAGATCTGGGGAGGATCGAGGGAGGATCTGGGGAGGCATGCTTAATTTGCTCCGCCCTCTGGCCTTCGTTAGTATGTAAATCCCTAGGGCCTGAGGCCTCTAGTCACACCCTCTACCTGTGTACTTTGGGAGGGCCTGTAATGGCTGGCCTACGTGACTGAGTTTTATGGAGACCAGACTGTTTTTCAGGACCCTGGGTTCTTGGGGTGCACCAAACTCCTGCTGGTTCTCACACAGAGTCTCAGGGTTCTAGGCAACTGCCCAACCATGACCCAGAATACACTTACACAGTCCCACAGAAAAGTACATCTTTCTTAAATTAAGTTGTATTTGTAAAATTTGAGAATTAGTAATATCTAAAAAAGAAACAATTTCAAGTAATTATAAATGATGAGCTATATGCTGGCTATGAGTATGCAAACTGAAAGCTTGATTTTTCAGCATTTCAAACAGTGGATACAGCATGTAATTCAATTATTTGTGCTGAAGCAGGAGGAAACTCAAGAGAATGAACATGTGATCCAATTACATATATTGCCTTCCCATTAGATAAGCTGTCTGTAAATACAGAATTTTCTATGGGCTGCATGCATAAATTTACAAGAAATACAAAAGCATACATAGAGGAAAACTGTAACAACTTGTCTTTTGAATATTGATTATCAAGTTTGCCTAAAAAGTTTGCCATGTAATAGGCCAAATATCAGTATTCTTCAATAACCAATTTAATTGCTGTTTGAAATAAGGAATATTTCATTAAGTTCTTTCTCAAAATACTTTTGTGATCCTGACCTACAATTCTGTATTAACACAGCAACAGCTTCAGAACAGGGTGTTAAAACTTTCTTTGGAGATAAAGAAATATGAATCCACATTAATGGTCCCTTTTGCCAAAGGACTGCTATGAAACAGCCAACAATTTATCAAAGTCTATATAATGTATCTGTTGATAATTAACAGCTTACTCTACTTTCTGCAAAGATATCCCTCCTTCATCAGTTAATTGTTGAGGGGAATTAGGATTTGTATCCACCTTTACAACAACAAACAGAGGCTCACGTCCTCCTGTGGTGAGCTTAAGGTGAGGTCTGAGCCAATTGGCATCTCCTAAAAGCTTTTGAAAATTTTTAAAGTAAGTAAACTATCTTTTCATATTTGAATTTTCTGTGCCACAATTTGTTTAGGAATATAATTGATGTCTCAAATATTACAAAGCTATTGCCTTTAAATGTTTTCTGAAGCAACAAGCACTCCAAAATTTTAAAGCTCGTTGTATGAGAGTGAAGGCTTGCATTAAAACTCCTTCAGAGAGATCAACTAATAAAATACCATACAATGAATAATATACACTGAAAGATTTAAACACTTAATCTCTTGTATTAAAGCAACAAAATTTTTTTATATAATGAAGGGCTATTAGTCATTCCCTGTGTCAAACTTTCCAGTGATACTGCTTCATGGACTCTTCAAAATTACAAGCAAACTCACTGAATGCAAACCTCTCACCTTCACCAGGATGTAAAGGAATGGTATAAAAAACACTCTTCTAAATCTATAATAATTTTATTTGCATTTCCTGGGATGGCAGCTGGAGTAGGCAAGTTAGGCTGTAATGTCTAACAAGTTTCATAAATTTTAAGTTTGAACTTTGTTTTGGACTAATGGAATAACCAATCCCTTGTAGCTGAGTGGGAGTATCAGATAAAGACCAAATTGAAGTCCGATCTTGTCCTCTCTTACTCTTTGAGCAATTCTTTTATTAGCAGGCACAGCTATGCCATGGAGGGAAGCAGGCATAATTTTAATTTTCTCCAACATAATCATTATATAACTCCTGGCCCATAAACTGTCTGTTGTGAATGTCTTTGGGTCCTAGGCTGACCTTTCCTCTCCAAGGAAGAAGCAAGGCAATAAACAAATTCTAGAAAACACCTTTCTAGGGGCTGGTCAAGATGACCATGACAAAAGGAATATCAAACAAGCTTCTGCTGAGCCCATTGAGCTTTGTCTTAACTCAAATGTAAATGTTCTTAATCTGGGCCTATTTCCTGAGGCCTGGCCCAACCATTATCCTTCCTGCACTGAGGACAGATTCCAGGGGAGTGAATCTGCTGTCTGACTATGCCTCTATTTTTTGGATAGTCTTTCCTAAAATGACCTATGTCCCCATACTTAGAGCATTCCTTATCACCTCAGTGCTGTGAAAGCATGTCTTGGACTATTGTTAGCATTCTCATAAGCCAATTGTGGAACAAAAGGAACTCCTGACCTTTTAGAAGCCTATCCACAAATTCCTGAAATAGTTCATCAGGGCCTTGTTTAATCGCAGATAAAACTGCCACTGAGATCTCCTTTTCAATCTTGGGGAGCTAAATTTGCCTCTACCTCTGTATCTAATAAAGCTGTAAAAGTGGAAACAGGGCTGTACTGTGCTACAGCTGTTTTTAACTCTTTTATTACTCTTGCAATTATCTCCATCTGCTCAATTCCTCTTCTCAACCATAAACATGGGTGAGTCAAAAATTTTTGAGCTCACGATTGAACTGCCAACTGCAGCCAATAGAACATTAGCAGTTTAACTATATTTTTAAGTTTCTTTTTGTAATATTAGAGTATAACCATAATTTTGGGAAACAAATCCAATTTTTAACAATACAAACAATCCATTTTCTCTAAAATCAACACCAAGTGCATTACTTTCATCTTACAAAGTTTGGCTGCCAGTTCTTATACATGAATTCATGATAGTGCAGCTTTTAATATCTCTTTAAAGAGACATTGTTTTAAATCCTATTCTTTATACATCTGGTTTTTGAATGACTCCAATCCTGAGTTATCAGTTTTAAGCCAACTTTCTGTTACCAAAGTTGCAAATTTTTAATTATACCAAATAACTTATAGGCAAATAATCTATGACCAAGACATGCAGAACATATTTATACTTTTAAAACCAGTCAGAAACAAAAAACTGAAATAGATGTACATCTTATATATTTTATCTAAACAGAATTTTCTTACTTTTTCTAGCTGTAATTTCAAGAGAAAAGCACCTTGTTTAACCACTTTTTAGACATGAAACATAGAACAACAATCATTCAAACAATGAAACAAAAACAGACAGTTGACACACGTGGACAGACTGGCACACCAAAGACAGACAATAGACAGAGAAAGCAGAGCTTTTTATTTCTCCAGTAGGAGCCAGAGAAAAAGCAGGATGTCTCCTGATTTTCTTCTGCTTCCATAAGGGCTCTGAAATAGCATTTTTCTTTTCTTTTGTTAATATAGCCAGAGTGTGAACAACTGCTTTAGCCCTTTCTCTCCCTCATCTTCAAGGTTTTTTTTAAGATCCCTTTTCTTAACCCTTAATCCTCATGTCTTGAGGGACTCCTTGAAAGCAAATCATATTTGCTTAATGCTTATCCCAGAATAGCATTGCTTTTTTCTTACCTTAACCGGATCAATCTCACAGGTGGGTAACTCTGTGGTGATGACAATGCAGATCTTCTCTCTTCACTAGCATTCACAGTGAAGTGTTGATCCTATGCTTGAGGAATGTCCATGTGGGAGCAATGTTCAATCGGATCCCAACCCAAAGGCCACATGACAAGTGTCAATTGCTCCGGCCCATGGGGGATACGATGAGACTCTAGGGAAGGGGGCAAAAGAATGAAGGGACAAGAGACACAAAGGAGGAGAGCAAGTCTTGGGTTCTGATCAAGCTCTGCAACTTTAATTTCAGGAGGCAGGTTATAAAGACACAGCAAAACAGGAAATTTAGGCAAGGGTCATTGCTTAGGGCTATCCCACTATTGAATCCTCAATGTCTAAGACCATCAAACTGTTGTATCCAGCTCCTAGGAAAAACCAGATGTTCTTTAAGTTCCTGGGACCTGGGACCCACAAATGTCCTTTCTTAACCTTGTACTGACTAAGCTTTCCAGAACAGCAGGTAATTTCCTGGGTTTGGCTCCCAGAAAATGACTTGTTGTGTCAAGTTGACAAGGGGTCAGTTGTACTGGTTGGTTCTATGTCAACTTGACATACAAGTTAGAGTCATCAGAGAGGAAGGAGCCTCAGTTGAGAAAAGGCCTCCATGAGGTCCACCTATAGGGCAGTTTTTTCAATTAATGATCAATGGAGAAGAGTGCCATCCCTGGGCCTGTAGCCCTGGGTTCTATAAGAATGCAGGCTAAGCAAGCCATGGGAAGCAAGCGAGTAAACAGTACCCCTCCATCACCTTGGCATCAGCTCCTGTCTCCAGATTCTTGCCCTGTTTGAATTCCTCTCCTAACTTCCTTCAATGATGGATTCTGATCTGGAAGTGTAAGCTAAATAAGCCCCACCCCCACCCCCAAAATAGTCCAGAATTGGCAAATATTTCCCCAGAAAGAGAGGTTCTCATCTTCTGGGAACAGGATACCATGACAGGGACTGCCAGCATCAGGCTGAGATGGAAACATCTCAATAGCCCACGGCAGCTCTTTGTAAAACAAACAGTTGTTCCCATTTCTCCTAACCTTAACCCTGGACAGTGGCTGTGTAGATTTCATTTGTGTGTGACTGCTTTTCAGTTGGCCTTGGTGTGCATAATTATTCTATTATATCTGACTTTCCTACTTCTTTCTCCTTCTGCTCTGGTGAATTCTGTAAAACTAGATGTTTCTTGATGTAACAATTCTTAAACAATTAAAAATTAAGGCATTGAAGCACAGCACAGTCCTAATGGTCCAGGTGCATGCTGTGTGTTCTCATCTTGGAAACAATGCAATAACTGCACAATGGTAGTTCCAGATTAATAGTTTGACTTGCAAAAAAGTTTGAAGAAATTATTAGAAAATGTAGTAGAGCCAACATTAGGACCCTGAGAAAGGAAAAGTTTATTGAAGTTATGAAATAAGTTTTGCACAACATTTAAGAGTGGTTCCTGAGTAAACAAGTATGGTATACATAAAACTATATGCTAGTAAAACTAGGTCAAAATGTACAATGTACAGAAGCAGAAAGCTAATGGAACTACTGAGTTAAGGGTTAACTTGATTCTTTCTGGCCACTGCCTGGGAGCTTTGTCCATATCATTTATCATTAGAGCTTCACAAGGAAACGCAAATAGCCGACCTCGGAGCTCTGAGTTTCAGGTCAAAAGTTAAAGTTTAAATAATGATAAGTTTGCAATTATTATTTTGGCTACAGGCCTGGAAATAGAGAAGCCTAAGACTTTGGGAAATGATTGTAATTCTTGATTCTTTGTGTAATGTGGTTATTCTTTTGAATTTGATTTGGCAATGATTACACAATGTATTTTTTTCTACATGCTTTTGGAGTATCAATAAAAGACTGGGACAAGAAAAGGGTGAGAGAGCATGGGAGAGAGCATGGGAGGTGAACATGGAGAGCGAGTGAAGAGAAAGTGAGGAGTGAGTGAGGTGAGCATGAAGTGAGTGTAGAGTGAATAGAGAGAATGTGAAGAGAGAGTGTGAGGAAAAGAGTATGTGTGAGAGAGACAGAGAGAGAGAGAGAGAGAGAGAGACAGAGAGAGAGAGAGAGAGAGAGAGAGAGAGAGAGAGAGAGAGACAGAGAGAGGGGGGTGAAGAGTTGAGTGGAGAGAATGTGAGGTGTGCGAAGAGTGTGTGTGTGTGTATGTGTGTGTGTGTGAATGAAAAGAGAACGCCCAGAGGTGTGTAGGAATGTGGGAGTTTGAGAAAAGAAAAGTGCATAGGAGAAAAGCAGAGTGCACAGAAGAATTCAGAGTGTGTGCAGCCTCAAGCTGAAAGAGAGAGAGAGAGAGAGAGAGAGAGAGAGAGAGAGAGAGAGAGAGAGAGAGAAGAGAGAGAGAGAGAGAATGAATGAATGAATGAATGAGGGGGAGGGAAGAGAGAGCAACTTTAAGCCTTGAAAAGTTGCCTATCAGTTTGTATCCAAAAAAGTAGTCTGTGTGTGTTTATTATGTACCTTCCAGATATCCCTGCTTCCAGTTGAGAACTCCAATCCTGTATTGAGGCTGGACCTCAACACTCATCACCAATGAAAGAATCAGATGTACAAAGGTCAAATCACCAATCCCATGTGTGGGCAAAACTGAGCAGTGAAAAGTCCAATTTGTTTATACATTTATCAAAATGATTCCTAACAAAGACAGTTCTAGAAGTAATCCTTGTGCAGTTGGTAATGGCTACTTCATTTTCCCCGTAGTAATTAGAATCAAAGCATCTCCACATTAGTCCAGCGTCTTTAGCAAAGCCTTACTCATTGCTGCTATTTTTGTTAACAAGAAAGAAATTATAAACTCAGACCTCTGTTTCAAGATTCCTGAACAACTCGACAGAATCCACCATGCTACCAGGATTTGACACATCACTGGCTTTAGCAAGAGAGACTTTGAGGACTCTGTTACTTCCAGCATCAGATTGGTCAGAGAGCTAATCATCCCCTGGCGTGATTCTGTCCTGCACAACTGTTCTGAGGAGCAGTAGCCAGATATCAGCATCCCACATCTCTCATACGAAAGTGCATGCCTCTCCCTCGTGGAAGACTAGGCAGCCATGGACATGAGCCCTCCAAGGCTTCAGAATTATCTTTTCTCTTGTGAATTAAAGCCAACAAAAGTGGTCACTTTAAGGTGGATTCTGATGAAAATAAGAACAAGTCCTTAAAAAAAAAAAAACACCCAGGTCAGTGACTGGAGCAAAAGATAAACTACACATATTTGAAGCAGAAGGAAGGAATTATGAAGAGAGTCCAGTTAAAGTAATCCTGGCAACTTTGAAAATGTCTACACAACCAGCAGGTTCCCTTAGGGGCTTTGAAATTGCACCAGCTGTTGTCTTAAGGTTGAAGTGTGGTTCAGGGTCTGGATATGTCAGTGAAGAGCCCCAGTAGCTGAAAAGAAGATACAGAGTCAGAAGAAGATGAAGAGGTTGTGAAAGTCTTAAGTAATCTACACTGGAACTGGCAACAAGGTTCCACAGAGGAAGTAAAACTTAGAGAGAAGAAGGAGGAGGAGGGGGAGGGGGAGGGGAGGGGAGGGGGAGGGGGAGCAGGAGGAGGAGGAGGAGGAGATTATAAGAAGAACAGGAGGAGGAAGAAGAGGAGGAAGAATAAGAGGAGGAGGAAGCAAAATAAAAAGCTCCAGGGAAGAAGTCTGTAAGAGTTACCCTATCCAGAAATGGACAAAAATCAAACCACAATGGAAGAGATTTAAAACCATCAACATCAAAATGAAAATGTCAAGAGTCCTTCAAAAAAACCAGGGAAGAAACTCCTAAAACACCAAAAGACCTAGTTCAGTAGAAGACATTAAGGCAAAAACACAAGCAAGTATGGGAAAAGGTAGTTCTACTCCCAAAGTGGAAGCCATGGTCACTAACAAGGTGAGGAACTGCTTCCAGTGACTGACCAAACAGCCATTCAAGATCTTTGGTAGTAGCGGAAGTTGCTTTGAGAAAACAATTTAAACAGTTTGAAATGTTTTATCTTACTTCTGTAGCAGTTGATATTTGGCTGTCCTTTTTATAATGCAAAGTGAGAACTTTCCCTAATGTGTCTGATAAATGCAATTCAGGTCCCACCACAGGAATAAGATGTCTAAAATGCCTGTTTGGTTTTCAAGGCTCAAACCCCACTGTTTCCTTGGTTTTAAGCATATGTGGAGTGTTATGTTGGGCCACAGTAACAGTAGTGACCAGATATAGTGAGGAAACAAATACGTGTGAAATCAACTTTGTATTTTAACAAATAAAAAAAATCTAATCATCTCTTAGAACCCACATTGTCACCAGAGACCCTTCAGTCAATAAAGTTACATAAGCAGGTGCTCAAAATGGTCAAGTGAGTTAAAGCCACTAATGAATTACTGTTGTGTCAAACTTACTTTAATGGTAGGTTTTTCTACTTCTCCCAAAACAAAGAAAGTTCATCTGTGACATGCAACCACTTGTTATGTGATCTGCTTGCTCTTGGCAGAGCCCATTATGTACAGAACAGAAAATCACTTCATATCTGGCTCCCATTTCTCAACAAAACCTCTTGAAAAGATGTCACTGTTTGGAACTTAACATTTTCCCAAACACTGAGTGCAACTTCTGCTAAGGTTTTTGACAGGCTTTTGGTTGCCAACACATGCCTGTGAAAACAGAGAGTCGTTTTGACATGTCACGAGAACTAAAGTCAAGTGTGACACCAAGCACTGCAGGGCTCCGTGTGCCTGCCATCAAGAATCTTCCTGGGCAAAGTTTCACTTGGCTAAGAAATACTGCATCATTTGGAAGCTTTTTACAATGGTTACACTCTCCAAAAGAGGTTCTTAAATGACACTTTCTTTGATGGTGTCAACATACATAGACAAAAAATAGGAATTGTCTATGCTGGGAAGTGCCACCCATAACAAAGAAGAGATGAGAGTTGGCAGCTCCAGCATCAACGGTGACATGTGGGGAAAATGTCACAAGTTATACAGAAAAGCCCATCGCTTAGGAGAGGCATTATTTCAGTTGTCTCCCCTTGCTCTAAGCTACTGCCGGTTTTATGTTTTCAGTGTAAAGTATTTCAAGATCTCTCTTGGAGAGACAGCTCAGAAAGTAACAGATTTAGCATTCAAGCAAAAGGACATGAATTCAAATCTCCAGCAGTTACATCAATGCTGAGTGTGGAGACACGCATCTGAAACCAAGTTCCCAGCAGATCAGAAAGGGTAGGTATGGGGAGGAATGGGGATCCACTGACTGGCCACTTAGCTAAAACAGTGAGTTCAAGGCCCAGTGAGAGACCCTGTCTCAGTAGCTCTCTAACTTGGCATCTGAGAAGAGCCTCACATACAGGCTAACACAACCTTACCTAGACACTAACTCAGGGGCTCAAAATCCACCACCATTTAGGGCCTTGAAGAAAACAAGGGGAGAACATGACGTCACCCAGAGATAAAGATCTTCAGGATGCCATATTGCTCTGTACTAAGCATGACTCTGCCTCCACAGGGACTACATTCTTTATGATGCCATCACCACCCTTCCACTGCTACCCTACCAACATTAACAGCCGCATGTCGATACTGCCGCTAGAGCCAGATGTTCTACACTTTACATATGGCATAAGAGTGGACTCTTATTTTCTCATTAGAAAAAGCTACCTGGAAAGCCAGTTGTCGGGAGAGTCTGGAAAATGTAGTCTTCATGCTTTGTGCCTCAATGACAGAGCGTAAGTAAGAGACTCAGTCCTCCCACTCAGTCCTCCCAGACAACAGCTAGCATCCTGGAAGGTATGAACATTTAATCAACAAGTATGTTGAAGTTTTCTTTTTCTCACCTCTCTGTCCTTGTGCCCTGATCTCAACAGCAACAATATAATAAAGAAGGACCTGAGTCTGTAATATTTATTTCATATTCACCAAAAGCTAACGTAGTAATTTCAACTATTTGTCAAAAAAAATGAGTTTATTTCTTTTGTGTAGACACATACATGTGGGCACACATCTTAGTAAAATACCAAAGTACTCTCCCATGACTAAACCTAAGGGAATAATTTTGTGAGCCTTCAGGAACTAGGATATTTCTAAGGTACTGCTGGGTCCTGGGCTGGAAGGCCAGAAAGATTGGATCTTCATCAGATGGGGTCCTAGAGCTGAAAGGAGAAATGGATGCATGGTCCCATTCCTAATCCAGAAGCAGTCTCCAATCGATAACCACTGGCAAATGGAACTTTATTTTCTCCCAAGGAAGTCCCTCTAGAGAACAAACAATTCTTAAGGGTAGGCCACATGCCCAGCTCTAGACACCAATAAAAATTTGATCCAAGTATATCTTTAAAGTTTTCTTGTCTTATGATGTCCTGTCAGGCTTTTTCCTTTTATTTAATCTAATTTTTGTATTTTGGTTTTCAAATAAGACACAGAAAGGGGGTGGATCCAGATGGGAAAGGGGTAGGAAAGAACTTGGAGGAAGAGAGTGCAGAGAAACATATTCTTTATCAGAATATGTTGTATGAAAAAATCCATTTACAATAAAAGGGGGAAAAAAGAAAATAGTGACCATTACAAAATTTGAGTTAATGCTCACTGGAAATGGGATGAGCTGAGGTGATGGTTTAGTGCAATGAGGGTCAGGTATTTATTTCTTTTTCTTCTGAGAGGATGTAGGAGAAAGCAAAGGAGAGATAGCCAAAGGAATTTTAAGACTAGGAAGGCTGACACTCCATATGATTTAAATGTGGCAGTGAGCCAACTCTTCTATCCACACATAATCAGTGGGATTTTAAAAGAAAAAAGAACTGGGTTTTGGAGAAGAGTTAAAGTAGAAGCCACAAATCAGAGAGTGGAGAACAAGAAAGTTAAGGAACTAGGCTGGAGGGCTCATAGAATGCTAAGGATAGGTATTGTTTCCCCAGGGTAGAGCAGAGCATTGTCCTAACCTTCCCAAGGCTTAGAACAATGGGCACTGCTATTCCAGCACCTACTGTCTGCACACATCTGGCTCACAGGATGTTCAGTGCAGCAAGAATGTTTTGGTCCCATTGTCGATCTGGGTCTCCTTCCCCTAACCTTTTATTTTCCACTGTACTTTGTCCATGGGTCTACCATCTATTTTCAGACTACAATCAGGACAGGGAACCCAGAACTTTGGGCTGTTGTTGTTGTTGTTGTTGTTTAAAAATCAGCTTTTGCAGGTTTATGTCAATCTATATAATTTTATAGAGAGCAGACACTCAAAATGGCCCCTCGTCACTCAAACAGAAGGCCATGACTGGTTAGTCCTGGCTAGATTTGGTGCCAAAGATTAGCCTGACATTGTTTCATTGTCTTTAAACATTATTGTGCTACAGATAGGCATGAAAAACTTGAGCAAATTAAGCTTAAAAATGCCATCCAAAGCAGGGAGAAAGAGACTAAGAAAGTTTCAGGAGCTGGGCATAGATGCTGGCTGGTTTCAATGTCAGCTCAACACAGGCTAGAGTCGGGTTTTTTATTTTTTTATTTTTTGTTTTTTACTGGGGAGCTGCCACCCACACCACTGGGCAAATGAGATTCGGGGTCGAGTGGACACAAATATAGACTGCCAGAAGTTTGATAGTCCATCTTCTTTAAAATCACTAGCAAACAATTAATGGGAAAAAGAAAAACATTTCTAGAAATAAATGAAATGTTTATTTAATGATCAACTCACTTGGAAATAGACTGTGACCAAACAAATGGTCTAAGAATCTCTCTAGCAATTTCTTATTGCTGCAGGTTTCCTTAAACCTCTGTCTACATTTATAAGGTAACTAATTATATAAATATACCACTTTTCATTTGCTCATTAATTTAACCAAATGGATTTCTTCTTTTTCTTTTATTTTGGTACTGGAAAAAAGCAAGGATCTACAGCATGCTAAGCAAGTGCTCTACTACTGTGCTGACGCCTAGCCCCGCCCACACCCCAACCCCGCCCACACCCCCAACCCCGCCCACACCCCCAACCCCGTCTGCAAACACACATCTGTGGTCTTGGCTGTCACTGGAGACATGTTGATGTCCCAGATCCACGCTGCCCCCAGGGACAATCTTGAGGTCCTTATTCTATGCTGCCTCTGGCTGTTATGGGCAAAGAAGCTTCTTTTATAATGGTAGTAATGACTGCAGACTCATAATAGAGAATGAGAGATAATTGAAGGCTTCTGTGACAATCTCCCACACACTCCCCCACCCCTCAAAAAAAGAAACAGTGTAGACAGGAAGACACTGAAGAGAGACCTTAAAAATTGTGATAAAGATGCTGAAGTGTAGCTCTTCACAGCTGATGGCTTCTGACAGAAGGGTGAGAAAGGACTAAGTTATCTTTAAGAGGCTGGTCACTGGGAGTTTGACCATGCTCCAAAGAGCATATGGGCAACACAAATTTGACTTGGTGTATTTTTTTTTTTTGGAGGAGGGCACAAGGGTGGGAGGGGGACCTAGGAAGACAGGGAAGGGGATATGAGGGGCTACATTGTAGAAAATTTCCAAATAATCAATACAAATATTATGTTGGAAAAAATTGTTTTTAACATTTATAGTACTAAAGATAGCACTGTGCTAGGTACTAAAGAAGAAAAAAAATTAAACTTCCAGCTAGCAATATGCTCCTAATTCCACCATTCAAGAAGTAGAAGGGGTTTATGTAAGTTCAAAGCCAGCCTGCTCTACACAGCAAGTTTTAGGCAGGCTAAGGCTATACAATGAGACCACATCTCAGAAGAAACAAACAAAAAAATTTAAATCCTAAATCAAAATGCACATAACACTACTGATTTGAAGAATCTTCTGGAGCTGGAGAGATGGCTCAGTGATTCAGAGCACCACTTTAGGTTCCAGAGGTCCTGAGTTCAATCCCCAGCAACCACATGGTGGCTTATAACCATTGATAATGTGATATCTGATGCCCTCATCTGGCAAATAGGTGTACACGCAGATAGAACACTCAGATACATAAAATAAATCTTTAAAAAAAGAATCTTCTTTCTCCACTTATAAAAAAGTAACGTTTTTTTTAATTGATTTACTTTATTGTATATGTATGGATACTTTGCCTGCGTACCTGTCTGTGCATCACATGCAGTTCTCACAGAGGCCAGAAGAGGGCATTAGTTCCTGTGAATCAGAGTTAAAGAAAGTGTCAGTAGCCAGGTGGGTCCTCTGGAGGAGTAACAGGCTTTCTCGACCATTGCGCCATCTCTCTAACCACACAAGCAGATCTTGATCCCTGGTAGTAAATGAAGTTTTGCTGAGAACCTCAGTTGTACACATTTGTCTAAATAATTACTGGAAAGCCACCGAATCTACAGCATTTTTTGACAGCAGCCTAATCGAGGCTACTATAAAGAGATGTTAGGTGTGCCTTTCTTCATCATCAGAACTAGGAAATTAATTTTTTAGCCATAGAAATGATTTCATAATTCATAATAACCCAGTTGTCTTTTTTAATTGAAATTCACAATTCAATAAGAGTAGTGAGCTTTAGGGGGAAAACTGGCTTTTAAGGCAATGAATGATGGCTATCAGAACAGAAAGAGATCTTGATACTGGTCTCTCTACTACTGCTTACTGTATGTTTCCAATCCCATCACAGGTGTCTCTAAAACACAGGCAAACCAAGAGTCCTATGCAACCCTTCACAACAGCTCTGGTGTCTTACTTGGGGATTTCTATTGCTGTGAAGAGACACCGTGACCACAGCTGCTCTTATTAGGAAAACATTTCACTGGAGCTGGCTTACACTTCAAAGTTTTAGTCCATTGCTATCATGGCAGAAAGCATAGCAGCATGCAGGTAGACATGGTACTAGAGAAGGAGCTGAGAATTCTACATCTGGATTGGCAGGCAGCAGGAAGACAGAATAATACCAAGCCTGTCAAGAGCTTCAAGACCTCAAACTCACCCACCGTGACACACTTCCTCCAACAAGGCTACACCTCCTAATAGTGCCGTTCCCTATGAGCCTATGAGGGACATTTTTATTCAAACTACTATGTTCCACTCCTGACCCCCATAGGCTTGTAGCCATGGCATAATACAAAAAAAAAAAATTTGGTCCCCACATACTCCTCTGGATGACAGGAGGGAGGGGAAAACTGCAGTCAGGATGTAAAATAATTAATTAATTAATTAATTAATTAATAAAAAAGAATACAAAAAATAGCATTCAGTCCAACTTCAAAAGTCCCCATAGTCTAACAGTCTCAACCCAGTTTAAAAGACCAAAGTCCAAAGTCGCTTCTGAGACTCACAGCAATCTCTTAACTATTACCCCTGATAAAATCAAAATCAAAAAGCAGATCACAGAGTTCCTATCTACAATGGCACAGAATATACATTATCATTCCAAAAGGGAGGACAGGGGACCCAATGAGGAAATACTGGACCAAAGCAAGACTGAAAACCAGCTGGGCAAACTCCAAACTCTGCATCTCCCTGTCCGATGTCAAGCACTCTTCAGATCTCCACGCCTTTCAGCTTTCTTATTTCAATATACTTCCTCTCTCTCCCTCTCTCTCCCTCTCCTTCTCCTCCCTCTCCCTCTCTCCCTCTCCCTCTCTCCCTCTCTCCTTCTCTCCCTCTCTCCTTCTCTCCCTCTCCCCTTCTCTCCCCCCCCCCCCTCCCCCTCTCTCTCTCTTTCTCTTTGGCTGGTTCAACTCCCTATTAGCAGCTGTATTGGCTAGTTTTGTGTCAATATGACACAAGCTGGAGTTACCACAGAGAAAGGAGCCTCCCTTGAAAAAAATGCTTCCATGAGATCCAGCTGCTTTTCTCACTCAGTGATCAAGTGAGGAGGGCCCTTGTGGGCTGGTAGTCTTGGGTTCTATAAGAAAGCAAGCTGAGCAAGCCCGGGGAAGCAAGCCAGTGAGTAACATCCCTCCATGGCCTCTGTATCAGCTCCTGCTTCCTGATCTGCTTGAGCTCCAGTCCTGACTTCCTTTGGTGATCATCAGCAGTGTTAAAGTGTAAGCTGAATAAACCCTTTCCTCCCCAACTTGCTTCTTGGTCATGATGTTTGTGCAGGAATAGAAACCCTGACTAAGATAGCAGCTTTCCTCAGCAGGTATCCCATGGCTCTGGTATATCCAATATCTTGAAGGCAATTCAGACTTCACCTTCACAGCTTCACAAATGGCCTCCATTCAGGGACACCCTTACCACATATCTGGATTCTGCAGCTTTCCTTAGTCAAGGAGATTCCACGCCCCTTTCTTGCAGCTTTGACTTTAAAGCAAGAACCACATGGCCAAAGCTACCAAGTTCTGCTGCTTGCTGGGACTGGGACATGGCCCCCTTGTTCAAACACATCACCAGTTTTCTATTTTTGATGGTCTCCTTTACTGTCTTAAGTCTGGCTGACCTTAAACTCAGTCTGTAGACCAAGCTGACCTCAAACTCAGAGATCTACCTGTCTCCATCTTCCCAGAGCTAGAATTAGCCACTGGGATGAACTAATGTGTGATGGAGAGGTAGGAAAGATGGGAGAATGGAGCAGTGTGTGGGCTGTGGAGAGAGGAGGAACAGGAGAGAAATGACAGCAGTGAGAGGTGTGAGAGGGATGAGGTCATCAGTGAACAAGTTGTTGACTGGTGGGGTCGCAGGTGCTGTGTAATACCCTGGAGCTTGCAAAGATGCAGAATCAGCACCCTAGAACTCCTCCCAGCCACAGGATCTCCCTGGCTCTGGGCAATGACAGAGGCTGAGATGAAGAGTGTTTCCCTTTCTGGACTGGACTTCCTTAAAAGGCCACTGTGGTACATGATACTGCTGAGGGTCACATGTGGGTCAGTGGTCCTGATGCAGCTGAGGCCCTGGTTGATGTCCATGGTCCATATTACCTCCTAACACTATGTAGATGTCCGTAGTCTATGCCACAGCCTGAACCCATGTTGATGCCCATGGGCCAGGCTGTCACAGGGAGCCATGCTGATGTGAGTGACCTATACTGCCACCTGAGGTCCTGATGATGTCTGAATATGTGCTGCAACCAAGGGCTGTGTCTGGGTCTGAAGTCCTACTGCAGCCAGAGTCTATGTTGACAGCCATGGCCTGTGTTACCATTAAGAGGCCATATGAATGTCTGTGGTTTGTGCTACCTCTGGAGGCCATGTTGATATGAGTGGCATGCACTACCACCCAAGGCCATCAAGGTGTCCAGGTTCACATTGCTGCCGAGGACCATGACTGGGTCTGATGGGGTGCTACTGATGCTGAGATCGGTATTGATGTCTCTGGTCTGTGTTACCACTGAAGGCCATGTGGATATCGAAGGTCTGTGCTATAGCCTGAAGCCATGTTAATGCTTATGGACCATGTTTTTATGTGTGTGTATGGGGGAGGGGGTAGTTGATGTGAGTGGCCTGTGCTGCCACCTGAAGTCCTGAGGCCATGTTAATGTCTGTGATCCAGGCTCTCTCCAAAGGCCTTGTTGAGATCTGTGGTCCTATTGCAGTTTGGGGTTATGTTTGCTCTCTGTGTTGTGGCCACAAACCATGTTGAAGTCCCCAACCCCCAAAAAGTAACAGCATAAAAAGGAAGTCATCAAAGGAACTCTTTAAAATGGATGATAAGGATGCTGAAGTGTGACTCTCTGTAACTGATGGCTTTTGCTGGGGGTGCAGGTGGGGACGGACTCACTTTTCTTTAGGGGGGCTGGTCGCTGGGAGTTTTTCCATGCTCCAGTGAGTATATGGACAACACGACTTGGACTTTTGGGGAAGCCACAAAGGTGAGAGGGAGGGTGGACGTGGAAGGATCAGGAAGTAGGTGTGATGGGGTATATGACATCATATGTCCAAAGAATCAACAAAAATATTAATTTAAGAAAAATTTTAAAGTGTACATAGCCCCCAACCCTAAGACTGTCTTTAATTCTTTTTCATTTTTCTTTAATTCCTTTTCACAAGTTGGAAGCTTGGCTGAGTGGAGTCTTCCCCTAAGGTCACCACTCTCTTTACTCCACCTAGCAACAGGCTTTTCTTTAATCTGTTTGCACTTCCTGCTGCTCCTTTCACCACCAGCTGTTTTGTATTTTTCCTTGCTCAGCTTGCTTCTTTCATTATAGACCTCCATAAGGCTGGCTACTAATAACCATACCACACAGTCAATAGTAGGCTGTTTTGAAATGTCCTGTGCTAAAGCTGTTAACCTAAAACTCTTCAGTTTAGCCTCAGGCAGACTGGTGGGAGGGGGGCAAAGACAGAAAGCAGCCACATTCTTTAACAAAATATTACAAGAACAGTCTCTAGGCCACAAACTAATACTCTCCTCTGAAGTCCCTTGATCCAGGCCCTCACGGTTCAAATCACCTCAGAAGCACTGTCTTCCATGCTCCTACTAAGCCTTCCATGGCCTATTAAGCCTCACTTAAAGCAAGCATTCCACTAGTTTTCTAATCCAAGGTCCAAAAGTCCACATTCCTCCAAACAAAAGCTTGCTTGAGTCTATGACAGCAACCCCAGTACCTGGTACCAACTTCTGTTTTAGTTAAGGTTTCATTGCCGTGAAGAGACACCATGACCACAGCAACTCTTAATTTAAACACACACACACACACACAGGCACACGCACAGGCACATATAATTGGGACTGGCTTACAAGTTAGTGGTTTAGTCTGTTGTCACCATGGCAGGAAGTATGCTGACATGCAGTAGAATTCCGTGCTAGGGAAGGATCTGAGAGCTCTACATCTGGATCAACAGGCAACAGGAAAAGAAAAAACACTGGGCCTGTCTTGAGCTTCTGTAACCTCAAAGCCCAACCCCTGTGACACACTTCCTCCAACAAAGTCATACCTACTCCAACAAGGCCACACATCCTAGTAGTGCCATTTCCTATGAGCCTATGAGAGCCATTTTGAATCAAACCACCTGTGCAGCCCTTCACACCAGCCGGCAGCATCATTACAAACAGATTTCTTTTGATTTATGTCTTGTGACTCCAAGTGACACCTTGTTTATGGTAAAAAACAGTTCTTAAATGACTGGCTCTTCAGGCACAAGAATGAATGAATTCTGAACTTGAAGGCCGATATTGCTTTCCACTCCATCTACACAACTTTGAAAAATGCCAATGGTGGTAGATGTAACAGCTTCATTCAAATGCCGGCCAGACAGCCATCTGTGCCTCGATTGCTTCCCAAGCTCTTTAATGGAGTCTGAGAGAAAAGAGGCAGAATGTTTAAAACATCCTGCCACTCGACAGGCCAAAGATGGGACCTAGATTATAGGCCCCAGACAGTTGCTCAGGGAACTTAAATTAGTGAGTTAGAAATCATATACCTGAAAGAAAAGGGTCAGTTAAAGACTAAGACTACTATAATGGTGGTTTAAAGGAACTGTCACTCTCTGAGGAGAAAGCTTTTAGTGGCTTCTTGTGTTTATTCACATGTGCCTTTAAAAGCAGAAATAAAGGAAAAAATCAATACTACTAAGTCATATTTTCAGAGCAAAAATACAAACTGTCAAAATACATGAGAGAAGATTACAGGTAAACACAACACAGGCAACAAATTTGTTAGACTTCATGTGACAAGTTTTTAAGTAAATTATCTTTTCCATACTCGCTCCCCACTTACTAAGGAAAAATCAGTCAATGGATTATAAAATTAAATTAACGAGCGTAGGAGGGATGAAAGCCAATGAGATTTCATTCGGTATTTAAAACAATGATTGGACCAGCAAGATGGGTCAGCAAGCTGTCATCAAGCCTGAGTACCAAATTCAATTCCCCATCTCTGTAGTGGAAGAAGAAACCTGACTCCTGATAGGAGTCTTCTGACTTGCATAAATATGTTGTGATATGAAAATGTACACATACATATGTACATACATACATACATACATACACACACTAAATAAACAAATGTAATAACGTTTGTTAATAACAACATTTCACACTTCAATTAAATTTTACCTTGAAATGTAGCATATGTCCATATGTCCTCCCCTCCAAGGCTCCAGGAACATGGAAGATGGCCCAGGAAAGCTTGCTGGGGCCAGAGGTAAGGGAGAACATCGAATAGTCCTGTCTTCTGGACAGAGGAGGGTTAATGCTCTCATGAGTTCATGGAAGCTATGGTTGCCTGCACAGAGTCAAGCCACTCCACATTTCTACACAGATTGGAGAGGGGGTTGGTGTCTCAGGAGGCCTCACTCCTCACTGAGGAGCTATATGGGCAGTTGGCAGTTAATGGCTGTTAGGGCAGATAGAGTCCATTTTCTTTAGGAGTGTGGCCTCTGGTAGAGTTACCGCAGTCCAGCAGATAGCTTTGTGTTGGGAGCCGCGGCAGGTGCTGGCAAAGTCCGCCATCTCTAGGTGGCGCTGTCAGCCATAGTTCTTCCTAGTAAACAAATAAAGTGCGCATGTGCCTTGGTAAAGTCCGCCAAAGCTAAGCCCATCCCACGGCGTTTGGCGCGCAACGAGTATACAGCCAATCAGAGGTGATTACGCCGCTCTAGGGTATATAAGGGCTTTTCCCAGGGCTGGGGGTCGTCTTCTGCCACCATTATGGTTTAGGGAAATAAACGTGTTTCTACGGAAGGATTCTGGTGTGTGTGTGTGTGTGTGTGTGTGTGTGTGTGTGTATGGTTTCGCCGGCGAGACAACTACACGCGCGCGCCCCTCACAGCTTTGCATCCATGCACATTTGAGTAGCACTAGTTTTTGATTCAGTGGGTTATTAAACCTAACAATCCATATGCGTAGGAAACCCACTCAATTAAACTAAAACAAAGAATTTCACAAACCTAGAGAAAGATATGGACAAACAAGCATTGTGGGCACTTAGACACAACCAAAAGAGAATCAATTAATGTCACATTACAGTGACATGTCACACTCCAGGCTAAGACGATACAACAATAGCAAGAACAACAACACAATTATAAAAGCTACAAGAGACCCTGCCCCTAGAAGCTCTGTGGGTGTGACTGCAGTATCACAGGTACATCAGGAAGTGGCAGAGAGGAGAGAGGCCATGTCTATGCTCAGTCTTCTGACCTGTGAACATCTGAATGATTAGTACTCTAACATTCCCTGAAAAGAGTGAGCACGAAACCACCACCAGTTGGGGCCACACAGACCTGGTTGGGCATACCATGCTCAAGATGACCCCTGTCCAGAGTCATATGTGGAGCATAGCACTCCTGAGACAACTCCTGAGATGACCCCAGACACCTAGAGACCCTGTGCCACTAAGAGAAGCAAGTGGTGGAGAAATGGGAGAGAAACAGAAGGATGTGTGCACAGTGAAGAGAAGCAGAACTGGAGACTCTCGGGTACTGAAGAACAGCCTGACGTGAGGAGCCTGTGATGCCACCTGGAACCACAGAGGGGCCCTGGCCTGTGCTGCCACTGGGGCCTCTTTCTGGGTCTGTGGTGCTGCAACAGTAGGGGGCCTATTACTGTCAAAGGCCAGGCCTTTGCTCTCACTCAGAGACGTGTTGATGTCTGAGGCTGTGCACAACTGGTCCCACTCCTCAACTGGGCATCTTGAGAGAGCTGGCCCTGGTGGTATGACAATAGGAGAGCTGTCCCTGCCCCTCACCTGCTACCGCACTTCAGAGAGCAGGCCCTGCACCTCACCTGGGCAGCACAATAGAGCTGACCCTGGTTGGGGTGGGGGTTGGGAGACAATGAGCTTGCCCCAAGGGTGTGAGCTTGGGAGAGCTAGCCCTCCAACTTGTCTGCCATGGGATGAAATGGGTGAGGGAGAGATGTCTCCTTGCCCCTTGCCACCAACGGCAGGCACAGTAGAGCTGGCCCTGGATATGGGGATGCAGAGTCAGCCTAGTAGGCGTTGATTGTGGGAGATGGACTGAACCTCTTGTCTGCTGAGTGGTGGCACAGATGAGGGGAAGACACCCTCCTCCTCTCCCTTGTCCCTCAATATCTATGGCAAGCAGGAGAGCTGGCCCCAGGGTCATGATAGTGGGAGAGTTGGCCATGCCCCTCACTGGCTGCACTCCAGAGAGCTGGTCCTGCAGAATAAGCCAGACTCAGAAGGACAAATATTGTACGTGTGCTTACATATAAGAAATTGTTGGGAGCCAACTCCTAGCAGAAAGCGGCTATCATCTTTGCAGCCATCTCGAGCCATATACCCTGACAAGAGACTTGTTTTCAACAGCCCACAACAGCTGAGCACACTCTGAACATCTTGTTTTTCTCACATATCTTGTTTTGCTGTTTAGTGCCCTAAGATGCAAGGCGCACGTGGTACCCACGCTGCAAGGCACATGGAAAAGTGCCTTCAGCTGTGTTCCCCTGCTTGTCCACAGTGGCAAGGCACATGGTAAAGCATATAAATATCCCGGATTTCCTTTCAATAAAAGAGACTTGATCAGACTCTCTGTCTTGTCTCCATTCTTCGCGTCTCTTGCCCCTCCATCCCCACTCTCTCTCTTGCTAGACCCTGACCCGTGGACCGGAGCAGCAGCTTGGGCCATTACATAGTGACGCCCAAACGTGGGGCAGAATGGGCTGTTACATGGTGGGACCTCAACTTTGGAGCTCCAGTAAGCGGGACACTATGGGAATTGGAAGTGTGCATCCTCACTCCTGCGCTGGAGACCCTGTTGACTGACAGAACGGGCCATTACAAGAAATCAATTCTTAAAGATAAATAAGACTTAAAAGCAGAAGAGAGCTATTTAGGCAGAGGAGATGGGTGGGAATGGAGGGCAGACGATAACAAAAGCAAGGTGACCAAGAAGAAAGCATGATACACACGTACAAGAATGTCACAGTGAATACATCATTCTGCACAATTAGTCTACACTAACAAAGCTCATTTTAAAAACAATATTGATGACAATAAGCTTCAGTTTCAACATGGCAGCCAAGCCGAAAGCTTGAAGTGGTTTCCATTATGACAAAATTTAAGGCTGTAGGTTCTATTTAATTGTAACTTTCTTTTCTAATATTGAAAGAAATGGTTTAAATACCATCTTTCTTTTAACTGAGAAGGCAAGATTCACAAATGTGAAGAGAAAGTCCTGTCCACTTCTCTCTGTGTCTCCCAGACACCCGGTTCCTCTCGTAGGTATAGACCCACTGAGGCGTGGGATCTCACACTAAGGCACACAGCTGGGGTAAACCCGCACCTGCCCTCTCTTGGGATCCCACCAGTCTGGAATGCTCTCATATCCCCTTGAGGGGCTTTCACTGTATCCGCTTTTAGAAGCTATCACCATAATGCAGTGTTCTGTCCTGCAGAGTGCTCCCTTCCTGCACTGGGATCAAATGGCCTCTGCTCTGCTCAGGAGCGGGACGGGGAAGGGAGCTGCCTACAGCACAAGACCATGGAGAAGCTGTAAAACTAAAATTTCACGGGCTCCATTGTTCTTGAAAAGCTTTATTTAGTTACTTGTAGTTTAAAACATGATAAGGGTCATGATAAGAGTAATAAGCATTGTTGTCCTTGGAAGCCTCCCTTCACAGTAACTACATTGGAGAATATATGCTACAAGTAAAATAAAAATTAAAAACAAAATCTCCCTCTTTAAAAAAAATCACAGAAAGAAAAGGAAAGGAAAAAAGAAAAATGAGATTGAACTTGTGTGGAAATCCGAAATTCAATGACTGGTTGCAGCAGAAAAACACAAGCTCGCGCTGGAGTGTATCTGCATGCTTGAAAGTGATCTATTAGCCATTTATTAATGCACTTTTAAAAGTTGCTTCATTCTATTTGACTCTACTCTGCCTTTTTACATTAGTAATACCTTTCGGCCTCTTGTAAAGTGCTGTACAGCACCGATTTTTATATTTGCTAGGAAAGTTACAGAATTGCTAAGGCGTCTTTACTAGGTTGCGAGACGCTGTCTGCGAATGGAAGCAGGAGGTCGGTTATGGCGTAGTTACTGTTCTACCTCCTTCCTGCAGCCACACATGCGCACCTGTCCAGCTCAAAGGGTGCACAGCGGTTAGGTAAGCTCCCGTATCCGATATTTTAACAGAAGAAAAAAGAGAATAATTATTTTCTAGAACACTTACTATATTTTTATTACAAAAGTCACGTTCATAGATTCATTTAAAAAATAAAGACAAGCGCTCCAGCCTGTTGCCTATGAATACTTCTAGTGTTTTATCAGGTGCATACTCAGATCATTTCCTGTGCACATGATTAATGGGTTATGTACTGATGAAGTCAGGTTATAGCAAGGACTTTTATAAGGAGTTATTTCTGGTTCACATGTGCCCAATGTTTCCATTCGGCTAGTTCTACAATGCAATTGTTAACAGCTAGAGACTAGGCTAGGGCTGGAATGTGATTTATTTCAAATCTTCTATTATCGAACATTTGGATAATTTGTCATTGTTAAGCATTCATTTTGAGATACATAAACCTTTGACTTCAGGAATGTATCTTTACACATTACTGTCTGAAAATAATTTAAATCTTTGTTGTTAATATTTGGGAATATAAGATCCATTTGGGAAACTGAGAGATTTTGTGCCTTTTCTCATTAAGAGAGAGAAGGGAGAAGGAGAAGGGGAGAGAGAGAGGAAGAGTGGGAGGGAGGAATGGATGGAGGGACAGAGGGAGAAGAGAGGGAAAGAGAGGGAGGGGAGAGGGATAAGGAGGAAGGGAGAGGGGGAAGGAGAAGGAGAGGGAGAGAGAGAGAGAGGGAGGGAGAGGGAGAGAGGGAGAGAGGGAGAGAGGGAGAGAGGGAGAGAGGG